>NW_020955330.1:703130-730931 GCF_003031625.1 Empidonax traillii
TTTTGTGTGCACAGATGCAAAAAGGCATGAATAACCTACCCAGAATTACTGGTATTTGGGAAGCCTAGCTCTTACTTTATGCTGTTATGCTCTTTTGTTATACTACAGATTTTTATATGTAAAATATCCATGCCGTGCTAAAAGTTAGACTTGCTGTGGTAGACAATGACTGCTTCCATTTCAGTGGATGTAAGGTGAATTGCATTTTTCCTTTATTAGTTGTTTGGAAACTTATGATAATGCGAGTCTCAGTTGCTGTCGTTTTCCCTTAGGGGGTGAAGTGTTCTGTATTGTACTGTTTATTTTGAGAATGACATAATGAAGAACAGTACCCAAAATGTTTTGTTTTGTTTTTTTTTTAATGCAACAAAACACAAATGAAAAAAACTCCTGAGAATTATTTTTAGAGAATGTTCTCTAAATTGAGATTTTTTGCCTTAGTGAAGACCTTTTTAGTAGTGTGAGGCACTATTTCCACAATGCATATTAGTGCCATGTGCATGAAAAGAAAGAAATAAACAGGGAGTTTAGGTTATACTTAGATGTTTCCAGCTTCCGTTTTCCATTTCTTTGCAAGTCAAAGATGTAGTCAGTTATTCCTGTTTAATAAATGTAGTGATGCACATAATCTGATTAAAAGGATCAGTGAAGCTGCACAAAACTGTTGGTGACAGGTTTGTTATGATGACAGGTGAAAATATGGAAAGCACTGCCAAGGATGACAAGGCTTTTATGGAACAGCTTACCTTTCAAGACAAATACATGATTCTGGAAAGCATGTAATGATATTTCTTTATCTTAATCACTTGAAAGTTTACTCAGAGTTGTTGAATGTGGGGTCTTCATTTGTCATGTTGCCTAAAAGGCTGTGGAGGAAAATGACTCCAGGCCAAATTAGGTAGGAGGTAAGATAAGCAGCAGAGGTTTTAATGAGCCTCCAGGCTCCAGGAATACAAGCCCACGTACGTGCTCAAACACAGGTGTTAAAATTTTTATAATGACTTCCATCCAATCTCTGTCCAGCCACCGCCCCAGTTCTGCCCCGTTCTGCCCCCCCAACACGCCTTTTGGGAATTGAGTCTGGGGGAGTTTTGGGACCCCCTCTTCCTCATCTTCGTCTTCCTTGGAGCATGTGCAGTCCTTGGAGGCTTTCCAAAGCTCTGAGCCTGAAGGTCGTTGTGTCTATGGCTATATCTTCTTGCACAGATTTTGGAGTGTTCTCTACAATTCTACCTTGAAAATGAGACTAAACAGGCTAGTGGAATTTAGGGGGATTGATATGGGAATTGGGTGACAGGGTTGACTATGTGTAACTACTGTGTTAAGGGTAAGGGATAAAATGCAGCTGTGTTAAAATCTACATTCACTACACAACTACTTCTAAAATCTACAAAAAATTAAAAAATCAAAAACCCCAAGGCAACATCATAAATGAAATCTGTTGTAACTATGAAACTATTGTTGATTTTTCTGTGAATTTGATGCTTTCTGTTTTTTAGGTAATGTTTTGTGAAAATGCTTTATTAGAATTTTCTGTATGACTTCTGAGTTCTAAAATTGATGGAAATTGTGAGTCATAGATTCATAGAATAGTTTGGCTTGGAAGGGGACTTATAGATCCTCTAATTCCAATCTCTCTGCAGTGGGCAGTGACACCTTCCAAGAGATCAGGTTGCTCAGAGCCCCATTCAGTCTTGCTTAATGCATAATGCCTGCTATTTTTTAGCACAAAGCCAGCCACCGATACCCAGAGACAAGAGCGAGCAACTGACAGACTCTGTAGCTTTGAACTTGGAAACAGAATTTTCTCTGGCTCTTCCTTGCCCACCTGAGTGGTGTGAGTACATGGGCATAAAATAACTTGCTCCACCAGATGCTGAAACAACTATGGGAGCAGTTATGATTATGAAGTATCCAAGTTTGTTTATATTAAGTCTCAAAGATTACTGTTTGCATTATGTTCTAAACAGGAAGATTTCACTTTGCAAGCTTCCTACTGCGGGAAGTAGGAAACAAAAATCGAAGAACCTCCTAATCATGAAGAATGAACTGCTACTTGGTATCAGACTAAGCTGTCATGAAGATCTATCTTTTGAAAGAAGTGGTACAGGTAATATTTTCTTTAGAGAGAAGAAAAATGTCATTAACTATATTAATTTAATAATATTTACTCAATTTTTAATATGTCTTAAATCTGTTTTGTGAGAATTGCATGCACATGAGATCTGTAAAAAAACAAGTATTTTGTAGGGGTTAACAGTGGGTCTCTTAGCTCCCTGGAAGACTTGGGAAACTTTTGAGTGTGGCCTTAAAGATAAGTAAGTTTTACACACACAGGCTAATTGGGGAGTGAGGGTGGACTGTGAGTCCGTAGATTTGGTGTGTGAGAACCACAGCCTTGTCCTTGGATGTCTCCAGGTGTCTCACAATTGCTGCCAAGTGTATCAGTAATGATGAGTGGCCAATTAGGATGTTGTTGCTTGCTTGCTACTTGCTCGCTGCTTGCTTGCTGCTTTTTGACAATGATATAAAAGGAGCTGGGATTTTTAATAAAAGAAACCTTTTTTTATGTTGCCCTGAATCAGCTTTCTTGTGTGTATTTAATTGGACCATCACAACATAAAGGCAGCATGTTTTCTTCAGCACAGACTCAAGAAAAGAGAGTGTATTTTATGAGATTTCACTTGATTCCTTTATTTGAATGTTTGACCTCAGGTAGACTTTCTATAGTACTTAATTTGAAAGTGAAAAGTATACTTACACCTGTTTAACCTTGTCTACTTGGTCTTCACACCCTTTATTCTACCATTTGTGGACTGTCCTGTATTATAGTATGCCCCCTTATATCCAAGAAAACTGGTAAGTTTGTAAAGAAGAGACATTTTTGTGAAAATCATGGTCAGCATTTAGTTTCTTGGTTACACTCTTCACTGTGATGTGTTTAATTCATAGATAGTTTTATATGTGTTTATGTACCCTCTAAGTGTCTGTCAATCTTCACAGCTTTGCTTTGCCATGTAGTGATGTACTTGATCTTTAGTCTTGGTTAACACGTTCTGCAATGTAGAGAACACATGGATATATTGCATTTTTTAGTACTTCTTGGCACTCTACAACACTCGTCTCTTCCACTGCTATATCAAAAAGAGGTACAGGACCATGTGCACTGATATCTGCTTTTGGTGCATTTGGCTATTTGTTTTTACCCTTACAGTGTATCTGTTACCTACCCATTATGTTATTTTTATGGCATACCTGATTTTTGCTCTCAGTGCAACACTGACCCTGAAATTGCTTGGACTTTAAAGAATTTCATCCCTCCAACATAAGGTGATGAAATGGTGATATCAGAGTTTGAGATGTAAACAATTATCATACCCTAGAGAAAAATACAGCCCTGGGTAAATTAAGTAGGTCATAATGCTCTTTTGTCTGTGAGCAGAAAATCCAATTTGCTCTTTGTTTTACAATTCCTGTGTAGTGAAAGAAAAAATACCACCTTACTGACCTGAGCAGGAAGAGCATTATCATACCCTCCCAAAACTGTCTGGGTGTGACAGCATAGGACATTTGGATCATTTTATTGTCACCATCAGTCTCTTAACCAAATCAGCCATTTCTTCCCTTGAAGGAGCAGGAGTGGAAAACTAGCAAAAAGCTATGGCATTTACCAAGATTTAGATTCCTAGGCAAAATATTTCCTATTAAGTTCAAACTAATTTTGGTGGAATATATAGCACACTGATGATTTTATTATAATTAACCATAAAGAAAGTGTCCTTTTAAGAGAAGAGATGATTCTAGTTAGGTTCAAGTTAGGCCAGTGTCTCCTGTGCTCTGAAACTAGTTCAGAGATTCCATTTAAAAGCAATTTCTGGCAGAATCAATCTGTCTAGTATGGATGTCTGGAAAACATCCAACTTTGGATCCTGAGAGGAATTCAATTTGCGTTTCAGAGAGAAGTCAGGGACAGACACTAGGTCTCTCTTGTCCCAGGCTCATGAACCTAAATTAGTTAAGGAACTTTTTAAAGACCCATCTTTACAAATCTGTGTGATGTAAGGATAGCATAGAAACAAGTGTTTTTACTTAGCAACTTTTTTTGTGATTTTATTTTTCTACATTGAGCCTTTTTTCTTTAGAGCCAAAAGCCTATAGAAGCAGCTTAGTCCTTATAGGTGGTCAATTGCTAATCCAGTTAGCTTGTGATGTTCTTTCGCAGTCTAAGAATAGAGGACGTGAGGAAACAGTAATTGTGACTGACTCTACAGTGTAATATAAGAGGAGACATAGAAAATCTTTGACACTGTTTGATGTCTTGTTTAGATTCTAATTTTCATAAGTAATCTTGGGAAACAAGTCCTCTTTTAATCAAGGAAGAATTTTTTTTATAGGGTTGGTCTTAAGTGTCATCTAATGTTTTATTTTCAGGAAATAGTTGTAGCATCAATATAAACAAATGTGTGCATATATATGAAATTAAATAATTTATAATATATTCACTTTAACATATAAATTATCGTCAGTAATTATATGTGAGTATATATGTATAAGGAAATATTTGTTAGTTATTCTGAACTAATACAACTTATCCTGCTTTATGCAAAGTTTTTTTGGCAGCAGACAAAATTGTTGAGTTAGTGCTGCTTAACCAGTTACTGGAAGGCTTCTGAATCAAAGCAATAGAGCATGTTAATGCTCTTATTCCATTGCAATATTTTGAGTAAAACATTAATTTAAATTATCCTCTGAGAAAGAGAAAACTTCTTTTTTGGGGAGAATCTGTTAGCATTTTCCTCACCTTACCTGTGGTGCTCAGATGGCTGTACCCTGTGTTTTCCCCATGCAAATCACTGAATAGAGGAAACCATGCTCCTCTCAAGTCCCTTTCTGAGATGATTCACTGTTTTGCTCTATGTGATGTGTTGTCAGATCAGGGCTTTGCTGTCATATGGGAGCTCTGCCTAACTGTATTTTAAATTTATATTTTTTTTTTTTTAGTTTTCAGGCTGTGGTTTAATGAGTGGTTAAGTGATTGTAAAAATACATCTAAAAGGTGACCCTGACCTCTCCACCATGTTACTGTTTCTTCTAAGAATAACAGTGGTCATCTTTCAATGGGATGAGTTTTCTAACTCAGTTGAAGAGCAAACCTAATAGTAAGACAAAAGGTCTTGAGGAGTAATGTAGCTTACTGTACTGTCTTGAAAGGCAAGGATCTGTTGAAGTGGGTCCAGAGAGACAAAGATGATCAGAGGGGTGGAATGCATCTTCTATGAAGACAGGCTGAGACACTTTGTGTGGTTCAGCCTGGAGGGAGACCTTATTGCAGCCTTCTAGTACCTAAAGGGGGCTTAAAAGAAAGATGAAGAGAGACTATGTAGTGTAGCAATAGGACAAGGGGTAAGGGTTTTAAACTAAAAGAGGGTAGATGCAGACTAAATGTAAAGAAGGAATGTTTTATGGTGAGGGTAGTGAAACACTGAACAAGTTGTCCAGAGAATTTGTGGGTTCCCCATTCTTGGAAACATTCAAGGCCAAGTTGGATGGGCCTCTAGAAAACCTAATCTGTTTGAAGATGTCCCTGCCTGTGGCAGGGGGTTTGGACTAGATGACCTTTAAAGGTCCCTTCAAACCATTTTATGATTCAATGACAGTGGATGGTTTTATGTGTTGTTTTGGAAATTTTCAACATCCATACATCTTTATGATTGAACTTCTTTGTACGAGACTATTTTTTTTTTTTGATCACTAAGCACTGTCAAATGTCAATGGTTAAAAAAAATTAATAATCTGGAGCTTTAACCTTACAGCTACACCTTTGAAGTGATTAATTTAATTCCTCTATCATAACTTGTTTCCTATATTCAATTCTTTTGGCAGGTATTATTGCATTTCAAATTCCAGTAAAGTTGTGATTATGAAAGAGAGTAGTGTTTTTTAAACTCGAGAAGCAATTTAATAACTTCCAGATGTAATTACAGTACCTCTTGATGAGCAAGTAATCTTAATTTTTAAAAACACTACTTGACGAGTATTTTCTTGTCTTCACTGAAATTATCATGCAGAAGCCAAAGACAAGTAAGTAAAACAGATACTTTATGACATGTAAGTAATGCACTTCAAAATTTTAACGGGGAAAGATACCTACTTTTATTTGAAAAAGAACAAACAACCCCCCCAGAAAATCCCACAAAACAACAAAAAACCAGAACCCCCACAAAACCCTTTTCTTTATGTTACCCATTACTTAGCATGAAATTTTGTATCCCTTAATATTTATTAGATTTATCCTTGTGCGCTGCAGAATCAGAATCAAACTTGCATTTTTTTTCTTTAAAGAAATCCTTCTTCCTCCTCTGGTATGGAAATAATTTTTTGAAACAATACAAGAGGTGAAAAAAGAAAAGAAAGAGGTCTCTACTTGCATCCAATCTAACAGAATTAACAGAATTTATATACAGATTTTCTGAAAAAACCGTAAGGAAGTTGAATATGACTCAGAGATCAGGTACTTGTACTCCTTTGAATAAAATAAAAAACAACTGATCAAAGATAACTGAGTAATCTTTGGTAGTACCTCCTGAATTCCTATTTGTATAGGCTAATAAATAGTGCTACACTACAAATGTTTCATATGCAAATGTCTTATATCTTGTGCAGAAGACAAGAAAGGGGAAATGAACTTTGAATGGATTGAAGTGGTTTGGTGTTGCAGAGCAATGTGTTGTTGTTTTAGCTCTATTCTTAAAATTATTAAAATGTGAGTAATTTTAATCCTGGAAGAATTAAAGAGGAAGAACACTGATAAGAGAAGTTATTAAATAATAAGAGAAAAAGCAGGGAATTAGAACTTGATGACTTGGTAAGGTTGAGGATTATCCCATTCTGAGGAGATCAGTTGTTCTTCGCTGAGTGATGACTGCCACGAGAATGGAGTGCATATTAACTTCTAGCTACTGCTCAGTACATCTAGGCATCTCTCACGTGTATTCATGAATAAATAACTGCTGTGTACTTCTGAACTTTGTATATACTGATTTGTGGAGTCTCTTGGCACCTGGTAGAAGTTGCTGAACAGAGTGACTCAGAGAAGGATGATTGTAGTGCTAACAGCAGAAAAAGAAGACTATGTGTAAGTAAGTATAGGAAAGCTTGAAAATACCCATAGGCAAGATTTTGTTCTAAATAAAAACACAGACCTAGTTAAAACCAAACCAAACCAACAAGGAAAACCATAATAAGAAAATAACCAAACTAAATGACCAAATAAACCAACCAACCAACCAAAAACCACCAAAAATCCTTCAAAACCAAACCCCTCGGGCACTCTTCTAGGATCAAATTTGGCCTAAGGCTTTTCAGGGGCAATTTCAATTTAGTGTTGTATGCTAATTATTTTCTTCTGCTAGATGTCTTTTTCAGCTTCATTAGTGCCCCAGTCTGCCTCATGTGTAAGTGTATGAATGCTTGTGCTGGCCCAGTATAGAGCAAGGAGTAAACCAGGAAAGTATTTATGCATGTGAGGTTAGAGCTAGAGAAACCACAGAGGACCATGCGAGTCAGGAGAGGAGGTAAGAAATAATGAAAACAGACCAGATTTTTTATCTTGACATATGGCTCTCTGGAGTGGTAGCTTTGTGGATTTCTGTACACAGAAGTACATCTGTGATGTTAGATGTGGACTTCTGGGAAATAAGATTGCATGCATTGTTATTATTATTATTATTATTCCTCATTGTGGAAGAAATATTATGGTCTTATTTTTATTATCTCATTTAGAAATACAATTATACTGTGTAATATGCCTGACTCAATATGTAATTTTGCTTTCTACTGCAAAGGAACAAGGTTTGCGCATTAGCTCTCTGAACTATAGGGAATAATACAGCTGAAAATCTACTAGGTGTAGTAGCAAAAGTGTTAGCTCTACTGCTTTGTACAGAAAAGACTGGGAACCTTGTAGATTTTAGTGATAGGAAGAGAAGAAAAACTGCATTAAAGAAAAATACATTTTTCAAAATATATATTGAAATCTATTGTTCCTATTGTATTCAGTGATTATACCCAAAACCAAGTATCTATGAAGGAGAACCAAACACCAGAGCGGGGGGTGAATATTAATGTCCAGAGGAAAACAAAGAAAATAAAGTACTACTTCCAGCTTGCTTAAATACCTTTTGAGTTTTAGTGCAGTACTTAAGACTTGTACTTGTTACCTTATTACCTTATGATAATGCTCGAAGAAGTTGCAATATGTGCTGTAAGTCAATGTCTGTTCTTAATATGCATTTTTGTTTCCTCTACTGTTACTTACTCTTTGTTGACATCAAATGGTAGTTAGCTCTGAGTGTAGTCAATACTCCTCTGAGAGTCAATATGACACATCATTTTGGGTTCTGTCAAGAATAGTGTGTATTCTGATGATTTTGAAAAATGTGTTGTCTTTATTCTTAGTCAAAGTAAAATTTATTTGAAAAATAAGCATATTTTGCACTTATTCACCTTTGTAAATAAAGGGAGTGAAAGTAAAGGAATAATTAATATCTTGCTTAGTCAGTTTGGAAATGGTGTCATTTACAGCAATGAGATGCCTAGATTGGTGATCTCAGAGAACATCTTTGTCAGTTAAAACAAAGCTGAGGAACAACCCTCTACAGAAAAAAAAAACCCCTTGCCCATGACAGATATCTCCAAATGTAAAACAAGCAAAAGATGAAAGGGACAGAGCACAGCAAAGGGCTGAAGAAAGCTCTTTATGTTAAAAAAATTATAGTAGAAGATGAGGATCTGAAGAGCAAAGAATCACTGTAATGTGCTGTAGTTAAATAACTGAAAAGGAAAAGGTAAGAAAAAATTAATTTGGCATCTTGCACAGGTACAAAGAGATGCTAGAATAATTTTAAAAAATAGAGAAGCTGCCTGACACTAAGTAAGCTGCTTCTGGGCATTTACAGAAGAGGAGCCACACACCACGCAATATTCAATGAAGCTGTGCAGCTAACAACTGAACATAATCCTGTTCATAATAATCTCAGCTAGTTTCCAGAAGACAATGGTACATTGAGAACTTATTAGAGAAATCATTTTAAAGACTAGCCATAAATATTGTACATTTTTATGGTTTTGGATATCTTTAAAAGGGCTCTCATTACAGTGATGAAAGACTTTGCTGGAGCAGGTGGCTTTCTGAGGAGATGGTTTAAAAATCAGATTTGGGTTAATAAGAAGCTTAATCCATAAAGGATTTGAAAAAATTAAATAATATAGATAAACTTTTCCAAAACAGATTCTTAATCCTGCTGAGGTAATTCTTCCTCTACCCTTTCCCAGGTCCAATTCAGTGTTCAGAGCTTTTGTTCTCTCAGGTTCTTAAATCTGTGATTTCTGTGTCTTCTTTTTCTCTAAATGATGCTTGCTATGCAACTAACACCCTGCTAGGCAAGCTTATCTATAAGTTTATGAAGTGAAACTTTGTGTGTATATATGTTTTACTGTGCTTCCTCCAAGGGCCTAAATCGATGGTCATTACCATGTGTTTGGATGGACAGTTATTAGACTGATGCCCTATTGCTGAAAATAATCTCCTTCTTTATAGCTCACACCAGTGAATCGCTATTCATCTAATTTAGGCCAAATATACAGATGTTTTCTGCTCCTTTGGACTGTAAGTACCATGTAGTATGTTGTGCTTATTTCCCAAAATAAGTTGCTCAGTGTTCCTTTCTGAGTGTCTTTTTGATAAAGAAGACATATTTAGGCATGAGAAACATTCCATAATGACTGCTATGTAGATCATGACAAAGATCTGGCAAAATAAGTATCCTCTACAAAATTAGTTTCTCACAGATATGACTATGAAGAAAATGTGTGAAATAATAGTGTGTGATTTCAATTCAGTGTGGCTTCATGAGTACAATAAATGCAAAAATACCACTCTTTCCCACACCTCTTTGAACTGAATTCTTTCACAACCTTGAATGGCTCAAGATGTAGTTGTAGTGGCAGAGGGTCAGTTAGCTAATGCTTTTTAAATATGTTTTCTCTTTTCCATGTGATGTTATTGTCATGACCTATAATTTAAATTGTCTTCACAGAATAGGTAAACCTGGAAGGGACTGCAGAGGCTCATCTTGTCCAACCTCCGTACTCAGGCAGGATCATCATAGAGCACATGGCACAGGATTGCATGCAGACAGTTTTTAAATATTTCCAGTGAAGGAGACTTTCTGGGCAACCTGTTCCTGTGTGCGGTCACTCGCATAGTAAAGAAGATCTTCCTCATGTTCAGGTGGAACTTCCTCTTGTCCTATTGCTTGGCACCACTAAGAAAAGACTGGCTCCGTTCTCGCTTCTGAGTCTCCTTCTGTGCTTGGTCAACAGCCTGTGAATTTGTTAATTGTACTTGTTATTGCTTGGCTGCTTATATGAATTAAGCAGTGTTCTAAGAGCACCTAAATTGCGTGTTTAGTGCTAGAAGCTGAAACTGACAACTCTGGATGGCCTTCGCCTGATTTTTATAGAGACTACCTTATTACTTGTTTGGAGGATGATTCCAAGTAGCTTTTATTGGCAAGCCTCAATGACTTTTTTTTTTTATTTTTAAATTTTCTGCTTTTCTTTTGTAATGCAGAGTGCATTACCCAATTTTGGGACATGCTGTCCATCCTGGCAGTTAGATTTATGAGTCCTTTCATGACTTCTGTTTTGTTAGGCAAGTTCTGGTTTATATCACCTGGACTCCAAAGTGGAAAGAAGATGGTGTTTAAAGATAGATAGATACAGTACGCTTGCTGTTGAAGTTAGATGTAATATAATAGCAGCGTTTAGGTGCTTAGCAGCTGATGACTTGCATTATGTTGCGAGAAGCAACCTAGTCTCCTTTTAAAGCACAGCTTCAGTCTGGGAGAGGATTCACAGCATGGAGATGAGTGGTGAGTGAATTATTCAGGGTTGCACAGCAGGTCAGAGTCAGAGCAGGGTGTGAGAAGCAGCCTAATAGTGCTGGGAAGATAAGCCTTTGAACAGTTTTTTTCCCTAGAGGCCACACTACTGTTCTTTGATTTTCGGTAAGTTTTCATTTCAATAGGGTTAAGATTTAACCCATCATATTTACAAAAGAGACTTTATTATTTAGTTCTGAAGTGCCTGCCACTATTTTGGTTCCCACCTAGTTGATTCACTGGAATTTGATCTCTGTTAGAGTGGCAATGACATTATTCATACTCTGCTTGTTCGTAATCTCTAAATTCCCAAAGGACACTTTTTTAAGTGGTACCAGCAGGCTGACAGTTCGCAGCTTCCAAAGTATTTGTGAGTTTAATTATTCCAGCTCAAGCTGGTGGCTTTCTCACAATAACACAAGAATTTCCAGCTCTGCTAGCAATCTCAGCCTGTTCCAAGAAAGAACTCTTCCTTTCATTGTCTTTATCCTTAGCACATGAACTGCACAGAAAAACTAGAGGTTTCTGCTCATGAACTGAAGAGAGTTTTGCACAATTTGGAGAATAGTGCAAAGAAAGTTTGGAATGGTTCCTTTCTCTCCACTACCCCTCAGAGTTCAGCTTTTGCTCTTTCTTCCCATTCTCTTTTGTGGATACGAGGTCTGGAAAGGGGCAGAAAGGATCTCTCTTTGAAGCAGATGGGCAGAAAAAAGTTTCTTCAGACACCTTTTTCTTTCAGCTCAGCAAAGGTGTGCAAGATGTTGTTCGGAATCTGTAGACTGAAAAAATATTGTTGTTAAAATAGTTGTAATGAAAGCAAATACAAACAGTAGTCATAAAGTTAAATTTACGGACTTTTGAACATAGCATTTCTGCGCATGTAAGTATAATTGCATGTTGCAGTATGGTAGTAACGTCACTCAAAATTCAGCTATAAAATTTATTGCACAGTATTATTTTTAACATTTTTTCTGGTAAGTGTGGTCTCTAGACTGTCTGCGCTTTCTTAACCACTTGCAAAAACTCATAAATCATAGAATAGTCTGAGTTGGAAGGGACCTTAAAGATCATCTCGTTCCAACCCCCCATGTGCAGGGATAGCTTCCACTGGACCAGATTGCTCAGACCTCCATCCAACCTGGCCTTAGACATTTCCAGGGATGGGGCATCCAGAACTTCTCTGGGCAACCTGTTCCAATGTTCTTCCCAGTATTTCATCTAAACCTGCTCTCTTTCAGTTTATAACCATTCCCCCTTGTCCTGTCACTTCATGCTCTTACTCTTCAGATCCTGAAAGGCCTCAATTAGGTGACCCCTAGGCCTTCTCTTGTCCAGGCTGAACAGACCAAATTTTCTTAGCCTTTCCTCACAGTGGAATTTCTTCATCCCTCTATTCAACTTAGTGGGCCTTCTCAAGATTCTCTCCAACGGGTCCATGTCCTTTTTGTACTGGGAACCCCAGAGATGGATGCAGCACTTCGACTGGAGTCTCACCAGAGCAGAGGGCAAAATCACCTCCCTCAACCTGCTGGCCATACTGCTTTGGATGTAGCCCAGGACACAGTTGTCCTTCTGGGCTGCAAGTACACATTCCTGGCTCGTTTCTTTCCGGAAGCTTTCTGGAAGTGGAAATGAGGACAGGTGGCCTGGGAGGAATACAGGGAAATTTTATGGGAAGCTAGGGGCAAGGTTAGGGAAGCCAAGGCCCGTTAGAATTGAGACTGGCCAAGGCTATTAAGGACAACAGGGAGGGCTTCTATAGATATGCTGCAAGCAAAAATAAAACTAGGGATTATGTGGGCCCTCTCTGGAAAAAACAGGAGACCTGGTTACCCTGGACAAAGAGAAGGCTGAGGTTCTCAAGAACTTGTATGCCTCAGTCTTCAATGGCAAGTCCTCCAGCCATGCTGCCCAAGTCAAGAAAGGCAAATGCAGGGAAGAATGAAGACCCTAAGCCCACCGTAGGAGAGAATCAGGTTCAAGACCATCTAAGGAACCTGAATATGAACAAGTCCATGGGAACCCATGAAATTCATCCATGGACCTAGAGGGAGCTGGCAGATGAAGCTCATTTTTGGAAAATCATGGCAATCAGTTGAAGCCCCTAATGACTGGAAAAAGGGAAATATAACCCCTATCTTTAAAAGGGGGAAAGCGGAAGACCTGGGGAACTACAGAGCTGTCAGTCTCACTTTTGTGCCAGGCAGAGAAGTTTGTTTGGAGACTTCATAGCAGCCTTCCAGTATCTGAAGGGGTCCTACAGGAAACCTGGAGAGGGATTCTTCAGCAGGAACTGTAGTGATAGGACAAGGAATAACAGATACAAATTAAAAGAGGATAAATTTAGGTTGGATATTAGGAAGAAATTCTTCACTGTGAGAGGGATGAGACACTGGAACAGGTTACCCAGGGAAGCTGTGGATGCCCCAGCCCTGGCAGAGTTCAATGCCAGGTTGGATAAGGCAACCTTGAGCAACCTGGTCTAGTGGGAGCTGTCCCTTCCCATGGCAGGGTGTTGGGGACTAGGTGATATTTAAGGTCCGTTCCAAACCCTTTACATTTTATGGTTCTATGTCTAGCCTCTCATCTTAACCCACCACCCCGAAGTCCTTCTCAGCAGGGCTGCTCTCAATCTGCCTGTATTGATACTGGGGGTTGCCCTGACCCAGGTGCAGCACCTTACACTTGGTCTTGTTAAAATGCCTGAGATTCCCATGGACCTGCTTCTTGACCTTGTCCAGGTCCCTCTGGATGGCATCCTATCCTTCAGGTGTGACAACCATACTGTTCAACTTGGTGTCACCTGCAAATTTGCTGAGGGTGCACTCAGTCCCTTATTCTATGTCATTAATGATGATGTTAAATCACACTGGTCCCAGTACACACCCCTGAGGGACACTACTTGTCACTGATGTCGAATCAGACCAGGCAAGAACTGTTGACACAGTTGACTGTCTTTATAAATGATGACGCATTATATCTAGTATGTTGTAAACCATCTTATTCATAGATTGTATCAAATGTGTATGTGTATGTTACTGGACTTGGAAATTAATTCTAAAACCCAAGCTTTTTCCTCACAGATTCTTTGAGAACTGCTGTGTGATTTTTTTTGTGTGTGGTTTTTTTTTTTGTGTGTGTGTGTATTTAATTTTATCATTCTACAGAATGATAAATGTTTCAAGGAAATAATAAGGAATTGAATCGTATCCTGAACTAAGATTAGAATACAGAAATACAATACTGTGGAAATAATTTTTTCTGGGGTCTGCTAGGTAACAAGTATTCAGTGCTAACGTGAAAGTCTAAGTAATCACAATAAAAACAACTAAATAGCAGTCTTTTTTTTTTTTTTCCCCCAGAAGTTCTGTATTGCTTTTAATCATTCTGGGGTATTATTATTATTATTATTATTATTATTATTATTATTATTATTATTATTATTATTATTATTATTATTATTATTATTGTGGTTTTAAATTGATCAGTGACTGTAGGTGCTGTGCTATCACTTTTAGCAACATCCTCAGGTCACTAAGAGTTCTCTCCCAGAGGAATTAAATGGATAGAATTTTAAAGATTACTTGCACCACTGTTACCAAGCTAGCTGACTCCTCTGCACTTGCTGAGTCAAGTCAGTATTTCCCCTCTTGCTGCTGGTGTGAAGGTGTTGGTTCATCACAGTTAGAGATTATTGCTTGGAAGATATAGCCTAATATCATAAACTCAAGACATGATTGGGATTTTTTTTTTTTATTTCACTTGGTTTTTTACAAGCACTTTCTTGGGAACTGAAAATGGAATTTTCTGGCTTTGTTGATGCTTCATTCGTTATCCCTCATTAATATCTGGCAAATATGGCAGTGTTTGGTTTGAAGTGTACATTATTTGACCTTGTTCATTTTTCATGAACAAATGTGTGTGGTTTCTTAACTAGTCATTAGTATTGATCAAAGCAATTAAGGCTGTCTGAGAAGTTGTTCTCAGTAGTCATTGTGCCCCAACTCTACTCAGTCCTATGACAACTTTTATTACTTGGCTTCTAAATGGTACCATCTTCTTCACAGAAACTGGCGTTTTTTTGGCATTTATTCAGCATGTAGAATAGTGGATCACAATTTACATGATATTATGAATGACACTAAATTCAAATCCAAGTGTGTAGGAACAATAATATCCTATCCTATATTGAACCAGAAGATAAAAAAGCTGCTTCAGTTTGAGACACTTGGTCTTCTGTCTACAGCATAAGTCAAACCCCAATAGGTTCAGACACTCAATTCTTGGACAAGAAATTGCACGTGGAAGGTGTCAGATAGACTGTTCTTATTTTTGCAGGTGAACATATTTGTAAAGTTTGTTCTAAGTGTTTTCTTAACCCTGTGATCTCATAGGACCAAAAACTACACAGTGAAACCCAAATCTGTTTTGGTCCCCAAACAGCTTCCCTTTTATTCCTGAAGTGCAGAAGCCAAGTACTTGTAAGTTTTTCAAAAATACATCAATATTTCTATAAGCATCACTTCAGTATTCTAAACCTTCTGCTCATAAAGCTCCCATGGGCTTATTTCAGACAGTTTGAGATTTAGCAAGTGTGAAAATGATTTCATGAACCACTAGAAATAGGTCATGAATCATGATACAAAATTTTTCCTATATGTTTTACTCCTAATTCAGCTTCAGAGGGCAGTTCAACACTATTAAAAAATGTTTAACAGTTAAATCATTTTTAATTTAAGAGCAATCACATAGAAACCAAAATGCTTTTTGTAAAGAAGGATGTGAGAAATTTTGTTTTCATATGTTATTCCATAGCCTTTCCTAAGGATCTATTTTGTATTCTGAGGTGACTGCAGACAATCAGCAAGATTGAAGATGATCGCTGTGAGAGATTTAAATACTAGCAAAATTTATTCATTTCTGTCTTTTTTTGGTTTTTTTCCTTTTGTTTGAGGAACAGACCTGAACACCCTCAACATGAGAGCATTTCTGGAAGCATATACACCAGCATATGTGGCACAAGAAACAGGATGAACTGGAAGTTTTGGTCAGTTCCGAGAGCTATGACATCATTAGGATTGGTCAGACGTGGTGGAACTCATCCTATGATGGAAGGCTGGGCTGGAGGGCTGCAGGCTGGGCAGGTGAGATGGGGGAGTGGCACTGTATGCTAGGGAGAGGTTTGATTGTACAGCTTTTACAATTAGTGATGATGTGGGTGAGTGGCCTTCTTATATGCATCCTAAAGTTGTCATGAAATACAACCCAAGAAGTTCTTTCCTGTTCTAGTCCAGAGCCCTGCAACAGAAGTGATAATGATTGCACATAAGCTGGGTGCTTGCCACAGGAGAATAATATCTTATGTCATGATCCATATTTTCAAAATCCACTGCAGTGCGTATCAGCAGCTACACTGGGTGTATAACCAGGAACAGTGCAGAATTATCATGTGTTTCTGTGCTTGAAAGATGTTTTAGTAAAAATATAAAGGGTCACTGAGAGAGCAAGTCCATCCCAAGGTGCCTTTCCTGTTGTTACTTTTTAAACTCTACACGGTGCTCAGCTGATGCAACTTTGGTTTCTACGAGCCTTTTCTGAACCATAGTCTGAACAGAAATCTGTTGCTTGCAAATATAAGATGCTTTCAGAAAGAAGCATGACTTCACATTAAAAAAAAAAAATTGCGAAAGATAAATTCATGAAATAATTTCAGCAGCTGGAGATTCTGTTCTCATGCTTTTTTGGAATTTGCAGTTAGCATCAAAAATGGACATGGTCATATCTTTAACCTGGATCTTCATGAGAAAAAAACATACTTGTTTAAAGAGATTATCTGAAACTGAAGCGATTCATGTGTGTGTTATATCCCTGTGGTCCTTATGGAATTAAATGAGAAGGTTCTTAAAAGCAACACACTCTTTGGAGCCTCAGCACATACCTAAATTACATATCTAATCTAAAGCTATGTAAGATTAATGTAAGTAACTCTTTTGCTTTGAAGCCTATGAATTGGCTTTTTAACCTCCTTAGTGTAATTTGAAATAACTCTTTCTATTGGAAACATCAAAACGGAGTCTGAAGCTCTCAGGCATTGACCATCCCATAGCAGGGATCATACTGATAAATTGATAAAGTGAAAAAACACTGATTTAAATACCAATTTTTATTGTAAAGTGTAGAAGAGGATTAATGTGTCTTCAACATTACATCTGAGATCCTAAGTAACCTTAACCAACAATATTTTATTATTAGGTAGCTGGTTTAAATGAACTGAAAACACATCAGGCATCTTCAGTATTTCTAGTAATCAAGCTAAGTGGATTGTGGATAGACTTGAATTTAATATTCCTATTCATCCTAAGTAAAACAAGTTCATTATTGCCTAAATTGTACCTGGACCTGAGAACTGAGAAATGTCATCAGGTGCCATTCTCAGCTGTGGCTCTTACAGCGCAGTGTTCTGGTCTGAGTCTGAATTGTTTATATGGAATAGTACTGTTTGTGCTCAGTAAAATCTGTCAAGGAAGTTTCATATTTTGTATTTCATCAAGCCCCTTAACAGAGCTTGCTTGCAGCAAAAAATACATTAAAAAATTTACATTTTCACACTTACAGAAAATGGCCACATCAGGCAGTGCTTAGGTCAAGGGATGTGGTCTGAAATAAACAGCAGGAAAGGGGAGGTGCTTTTTCCTATTAGAGGTTTTGTCACTACGGGTAGTGTTTTACAGTTTTGGCACTATGAGTTAGTGTCAGCTGTGAGACTAAAGCTGGACTCAGATAAGCAATAAAGAGTTCTTCCATACTAAATCTTCCCCCTTATTCTGCCCTTACTGCATCTATGAACAGTTGCTAAGGTTTGGGAAGAAAAAAGGTGCCATTCAAGAACAAAAGGTTCTTTTTATTGACTGTTTCTTGGCATCAAGGAAAGCCATATGTTTAGATTACAAAGAAAAAACTCAGTGATAAAAAGAGATGGGATCTCTTTATATAATATGACTTAGTTTTGCTGCACAATTGAGCTGTCATCTTAGGGATTTCTTTTTTTCCTTTCAAACTACTGTTAAAATATGAAGATGGGAAAATTGAAATATTGTAGAATGGCAGCACCTGATATCTCTGGTAGTTGAAGTCTGCTTAAGCCTCTCTACTTCTACTTTTAAACTTCTCTGTGACCTATTTTGCTAGAATTCTCCTTGTAGAAAGTCTTAGGAGGCTATATGTACTATACTTTTCTAGTACCATAAATGTCTGTCTATTTGAATCTTGGATGAAGACTGAAAGTGAAAGTTTACTGTTTCAATCAACTGTGGATATGCATCTATATCACATTTTATATATTTTAATGCCTGAAGTTTTATTAATTACAGCCTGAAGAAACACTTGGCTTATGTTTTCTTGTGACTCCCAGATTTTTTTTTTTTCTGTGAATAGGTGAAGAAAAATGCAGGATTCCAGCCAGCATTATTCTGAAATGTTCTCACATTGCACTTTCAGTTTTGGAGTATGTATTTAACCGCTGGAAAAGAGGAGACAAGTACTCATGTCCAGTGCTCTGCCACCAGGTGGTAACATGGGTTGCATATTAGTTCTTGAAGTAGTTTTGTTATTGTGTGATAATGTATGTTTCAAGAGCCCTGAGAACAAATCAGATATTTCAGTGAGTGAAGTAGCTCTAAGAATCTGACGTATGTCATCCATGCTAAATATTTTTTCCACTGTACTTCTTGGACTGGTAAGGTAATTAGCAAAAAACTTTATAGACACTCAGATTTTCTGCTCTCCAACACAGCTTAAGCAGCATAATGAAGTTCTGTTATTATGTTAAGATGAATCTATTGGTTTAAAATTTAAACATTAAAGATTTAAATTAATAATAATAATATAGATCCTTATTTTATTTATTTTTTAAATAACAACTGTATTACAGAAAAGAATTTTAAAAAGCCACCCCCAAAACAAACATCCAAAAAAACCCACAAAAAATAAAAAAACAATGCAAATTCCCACAAATAATAAATTAGACGACATAGATGCAATATAAGTGAAATGATCTAATAAATTCTGACATCTTTCAGGAAACGTGCAAGACTTTCACTTTTCCTTAATAAGTCTCTGTTCTGTTTATCTGAATACTGATATACTAGAATCACAAAATGGCCTGGGTTGGAAGGGACCATAAAGATCATCTAGTTCTAAGCCCCCTGCTGTGTGCAAGGATACCTTCCGCTGGACCAGGGTGCTCCATCCAACCTGGCCTTAAACACTTCCATGGATGGGGCATCCAGAACTTGACTCAAAGAATTTGAAATCAGAGAAACAATTCTGCTTCCCAATGCTGATGTACGGTTTAGTGAAATATCTACCATGCTGGGTTTGAGTAAGGTCAGAATTATCATAAGTACATCACTAAAATGTCACATTTTCGCAAACAATATGTGTATGATCACTGAGTAGTTTTGTTTTTATATGTATCATATTTCAATGTATATAGAAAAATACTGTGTACCAGGATGGCAACAGCTGAAGGAAGATTTGGGCAAATTGACAAGATGTAAATTGTCAGTTTTCATACACAAATTCTGGTATAACGCAGTTGATTAAACATAGAAAACTCATTATCAGAGGAAGAACAGCTATATGTAAAACCCATGGACTTCCAAAGCTAGCAAAATATGAGCCAGGATTCAAATCCTGAATACAAGAAGAAAAAAAAAACAGACTGAGAGCTGTAAATGAAGATTTAAAATTACCCATAACTAGAATCTGCTACTCAAACATTTTGATTTAGCTACAATTTGACAAACTTCCATTTTTCTGTGAATCACCATGGGCCCTTCTGTTAACTCATATGGCCTGTTGAAGCCTGAGCAGAATGCATCACTGAAGAAACACAATCCCTCTTCCTGTGATTTTTGAGTGATTCTTTCAAGACTAGTAATAAGCTTTAGTATTTGATGTTACTATTCTTTTTACCCTATTGTACTACTGATGTTGATTTCTTGTAATTAAGGTACTACTTTTATCTCATGAGAGTGCAGAGAGAAAGGGTAGAATCATGCAGCATATGAGCACAATTTTTTAAGTGGGGTAACAATGGCTGTTGTTACAGAAAAACGTGTCCTGGCTCATGCTGCATAAAATGTACTTGGACTCTTTATTCTTAGACCAGGTAGGTCAGTGTAACCTGCAGGAGAAAAGAAATGTTTAATTAAAGAATTATTAAGTATATTATTTAGTTTTGTTGTATATTAATAATTATATAATAAATTGAGTGACATTTTATATACAATTATAGATAAAATTAAGTATAGTAATATACAATTATATTAACAAAACAATGATGCATCTAAACAGTTATAAATAAAGCCCAAATTTATCTGCATCATTTTAACACAAAATTTGTGTCAGCAGGTAATATGCTCTATGATATTTCTAAATCTAATATAAGTTAAAGATGGCATAGATGGCATGTAAATGCTACAGAAGAAAAAAATCCAGTTAAATAGATGCAAATATTCCAAGCTGATAAATACTTAGCTTAAAAAGAAAAAAAATCTTAAAATTGCAGAACTGGTACTAACACACCAAGTAGGAATCCTGTGTGGTTAGGAAGAAAGAGAGATTGGAAATATAAATAAAAGTAATTTAAATTTAAACTTTACATCCTTTGAGGAAGCTGTATAGGGATTTAAATGTTGCTTGAAGACTGAAGCATATGCCTTTTCATGATAATCAGAAAGTGTAGTCATGTAATTAAGTTTTGTCTTCATGCCATGCTGAAAAAAGTAGAAAACAAAATTTTTATAAGCTCTAGAGTAAGTTATTTATAGACATGCTTGACCTCTCCAGTGCCCCTTAAAAGATATAATATTGAATTCAAGAACTTCAGAACTGAATTTATTAGAGAGAAATTTTAGAGAGTATTTAAGAAGCTCTCCTGTCAATCAAGAGAATTATTAGTATTTTTTAATGGCCCCTGTCCTTGTAAACTTGCTCTAGATACTGCTGGCTACCTACTTAGCTTTCTTTCTGTATTCCTAATCAGAAAAAATATATGGCACACCATGCTTTTCCTAATGTTTCATGTATACAGCACTATGGGAATTTGGCATGTCATCATCCATAGCAATGAACTTTCTAATTTCAGGTCTTATACACGGGTCTGTTAAGATGACACTCTGTAACCAAATTCTTTTTAATTTTAAATTTATCAGTATTACTTTGTGAGATATTTACCAGATATTCATTTAGATTTTTTACTCGTTCAAAAATCTTTGCTTTGGTGGATTTTATATGGTTGCATAAAAGATAAAGATTACAAATTTCTTTTGTGAATTTGTCAGATTATTGCTACAGGAGTCTTTTTGTTTCTCTTCAGTTTAGTACATATTACTTACCTTGCTAGCGGTTGATTTTTTTTTTCTTCATTAATCAGCTATTTGAACTCAATTCCTTGGGTATTTTTAAGAACTCAGAATCTCTTATATCTAGGGTCTATGCATTAGACCTGCGTGTTTATGGATCATTGATGAGTCTCCTGGTACCTTTGACTAACAACCTTTAAACCAACATCTGGTTTTCGTTGCTACCCTCTGAACTGAGAGCTGTAAAGATATGCAGTTGGAGTTGGGTTGTAGCTCATTGCTGCTTATTAAGAGATGCTGAGAACCAAACTTCTTCTAAGACTTGAGAGAATAATGTTGTATCTTTTTTATGTTTCAGGTTCTTATGAAGCAATGGTCATATCTAAGCTTGAGAAGAATGTTTAAATAACATACAACCTCGAAAAAATGAAAACTAGAACTACAGATACCACTACTCAACAGATGCATTCCAAAATTAGTATTCCATGTTTGTTATTATTTGATATTGAAAAGTTTAGGAAAAATAGAAGTGCGACAACTGCTATATCTAATAGAGCCATTTTTTTATGCCCAGCTGCAGTAGCCCCCCTTCTTCTGCTGTGGCCAATATAGAAATGGAAAACTAACAGAACAAATTTGTTTTTTTCCTCTACACTCTGAAACTCTTCTGTGATAAATTGCAGATCTATCTTTTTCAGTGAGTGAGAAGTGATGATTTTAATTTTATGTCTGTTGTGTTGATCTATTAAAAAAGTAACAAAATCCCTTAGTTTCACCAAATTTTATATATGCCAGTCTTCCAACATAATCTCTGTTTCAACATAATCTGTCTAGAATCTTCTCACTCTGTAGCTTTGATCACTACTTGAGATTAGAAATGTACCTTCTTCTTGGAAAAAAAAAATCCTTAAAATTAATGATGTTATGGTTTAAGGCTAACAAACCCAGTTCCAGATATGTTGTTCAAATAATTATTAGGTTTTTCTATGTAGTAGGTTCCTGTATCTTTAAAGATCTTTAAGCCACCTCACTGAGGCTGTGAAATAATAGCCTTCTTCTTCTATTGGCATAGTTTTCTTAACAAAACAGAATTTCAGACTTTTTACAATATTTGTGTGCAAGTAGCATTTTGTGCTGGAACAGGCTCCCCAGGGGTGTGGTGAGAACACTAAGCCTGAGTTCAAGAAGCATTTTGACAGTTCTCTCAGGCAAATGGTGTGATTATTGAGGCATCCTGGACAGGGCCAAGAGTTGGACTTGATAATCCTGATGGGTCCCTTCCAATTCAGCATATTCTATGATTCTATGAAAACTTTATTGTCCTTTCCCTCATCTGCACAATATAATTAATTGCATTCATGTAGGATATCAATTACACATTTGTACATGACTTCTTTATACAACCTGAGATATTTTTAGAACAATTGACCTGATACTTCACTGAATTAATTTTTTTATCATCTTACTATCAGTATTTAAAATTGTGATGCTAAGTATCTGTAGCAGTCTTCATGCAATAGGGGGCAATCTTAACAACACAATCAGTGTGGTCTTCCACTGCAGAAATTTAGAAAATGAGTATGCTTACAGAGCTGTAAAATACTCAGCTCTTCTCAGTTTCACTTTGCTTTGACCCTAGAATGCAGATTTTCTGCCAGAGCTCCCAGACTGCAAACTTAAATTCCAATTAAAAGATATGCTCCTATAGTAATGCAATTATTACGAATATTTCAAAGAGTAAGTCTCAATTTCTGGTGCACAGAAGAGTATTTCTAGGTCTAGGTGTATTGATTTTTCTCAATTTTCAAGTATATTAATGTCTAACAGGTAATGTTGCTTTGATACTTCATAAGGAGGTTTGAAAGAACTGACAGAAATGTATGTAGTATGTGGCCAGTAAATACAGCTTAGTTCTTTTCTGGAATACATGAACTTGTAAATAATAGTTCTGCTTTGGATACACCAAGTCTTCAGAGAAGACTTCACATGCTGTGAACCTTGCAGAACAAACCTTATTTTACAATGTGATGAAGAAAGAAAGGTGTTTCTTGTCTCTTAAGAAAACTGTAAGATGTTTAGAAAGCTTTACTCTGTGTACATGTGTCTTAAGGACATAAAAGCTAATCCTGTGTAATCAAGGCTTTGCCTTAACTCCAATTGTGTTGGACTTTGAAAGTATAACAGACTTCAGAAATGATCAAACTATGTGGACAAAAAGTCTTCATGTTCAGCTTAATTAAAGATCCTTGTTTTCCCTTAAGGCAGGTTTTAACCTGCTTTAGAATAAGACAGGTCCGATAGAGAAACTTTTCTGTAATTCTCCAATAACAAATCTCCACTCCCAGCATTCTCATCTTTTAAGTTCTGCCAACTTGCTCAGTCATGAGGCAGTAAGACCAACAGGAAGATGGTGGCTTACTCAAGGTCCTGGAGGGGGCTGAGAGGCTCCCTGGGCAATGGGAAAGTACGAGCAACAACAGTGTTCTGGAGAAAGGTAGAGTAGTTGGCCTAAAGGTAGGCCAACAAGTGCTCTCAGGGGTTCCCATGTTATTTCAGGAGCTGGAGCTATTAATAACCAGTCATGACACTCAATCCTAAGCAATGTACAAGGTCTACCATTTAGATCCAGAGGCCAATAAGTAGCTAGATCACCTCTTCAGAGATGTGTCCCCAACAGTTAAGAGTGTAGGGAATTTATTCACCCACCATTCAAACTTAATAAATAGTACGTATGGTACTTGCTGCTTTCCACAGTGCAGAACTAAAAATTGTTGGAGATTCTGCTCCATAAAAAGATTAAAATAAGGAGGTCAGGTCTCCACTGATCTGAATTAAAAATCTTTGAAGTTATGTTTAAAAAAACACCAAAAGAGAGAGGTCAGGTCTCTACTGTTCTTATTTAAAAAAAAGAAAATAGGAATAGGGAAGCAAGAAGGCACTTCAGCCCCATTTCTCAGGAGTATTTATATATTTAGTTTTCACTAAATGTCTGTGAGTGTTAGGCACCAATATGAAATATCAAAGAGGATATGAACAATATTCTTCAAATTAGTTAGCTTCCTTTATGTTCCTTCTTCCTAAAGCATTTTTTAGAATGTAAATGTTATGAATTTTATCTTCTGTAAGACTAATCTTTCCTAATGCTTCTAACCAAATGGAAAAAAAAACCCAAAATTATACCTCGACTTCTTGTTCCAGCTAGAAAACTGTAACACCTTACGGATTTTTTTTTTCAAGTACAGAACAATGTTTACACAAATTCAATCTTTTTGTAGGAGGGTGACTGTAGCTGGTAGAGGGGAATACATGCAAATGAGTTAAATTATTTCCTTTTATCAGTTTTTCCTCTCCCTCCATAATGTGACTAATTTAAAAAAAAATATTTGTTTTTTTGAGAGAAGGAAAAGGTTAATTGCACTAATACATTTTCTCAAAACAGAATGAAAATACGTTCACATTTGGCTTCTGGAAAGAAGTGATGCCGAAACCCTTTCACAGCAGATTTAAGATAAGATTTTGAATAATAATATTGTAACAGATTAGGAGAGTCTATAATTGAGAGGTGAGAAAGCCACCTGTAATAAAAAGATTTAGAGTTGAAATAAGAATTGTTTTGTCAGTTAAACAGAAGTAATTTTCTTAGAGGAAAGTTCAACTCAAGCTTCCTTATTATTACTGATATTTCATTAAGACATACAGTTCTCGCAATTTTAAAAGCTGAAAGAAACAGCAAATAATGTTTTGGGTTTTTTTACTTAAATGGACTGCCTATAACAACCAAATTACCTATAACAAATTGCACGAATTCCACCTTACTATTCTTATGGACAGCCAGAAATAGTATGTGGTACAGGCTTGGCTAATTTTTACAGTGGTTTTCTTGATTTTTCACTGTATTATTCTGTTTCTCTGTATTTCACACTTGACTGGAGCAAAGTGAAATTATGGATCATTAAAAAATTGCTCTGGATTGTCACCATCCAACAGCAACTTGCTGGAGCTAAACAGAGGAAATTAAATGATCTATAAGGTTGCTTTTATTTATTTGCTTCATAAAATGGAAAATCCATATTTTGAGGGAACACTCAGTGCCAACTGCACAGCAGAATGAGCAATAGTGTAAGAGTACAAATGAAATAGAAATAAGAAACTGTGAGTACTACAAATGAAACTGAAATTAAGGGGTCATGAAACTTCCATCCATGCAAATAAATGACATCAATACCTGTAATGTTTAATCATACATGACATTAAATTGTGTAAGATAAAACTTGGAAGATAACAAAAGATCTTTCCTATATCTAGCACTGCTCCCACAAGGGGATAGTTTCACTGCATACGCAAAATTTCCATTGCATTTTCTGGCCAGTAGAAGAGCAAGAAAGGGAAGAATACCGAAACAAACTTGATGCTGATTGCAGCTTCTGTAGGGTATTGAGAAGGGCATTTAGGAAGATCTGAATTCTCAGCAATGTCCTGAGTCTGCTAATTCCCCCCTCTCTCTCAATCTCACATTCACTATTCATACCCAAAATTCCCTTACTGATATGACTGAATTTTTAATTAACCTTTTGCCAGTTTTCCATTGCTATCTGTCTTTAGAAAGACTTCTTGAAAGTTCTTCTAGTTAGAACATATTGATAAATTTAACTTGATTCCTAACTATGTTTATGCAGGAGAAATGAATGTCTGTCCCTAAATTCTATGTATACATTTCTATGTAGTATTGAGTTATAGCACACATTTAATGGTAAAATAAATGTTGTGTTTAGTTTATTCACTGTAACAAAGCAGTTATGGTAGTTATAATTCTTAAAAAGGCATCAGTTTGTTGTACTCCGTGCCTGACAGAGAAACTAATGACAACAAAGTCAAGCCCACATAAAAGCCCTGAGGCACAGTCTTTATCATCTGGAAATTGTTATTTCTCTAATGCTTTGCAGTAAGTGATGAAATGGTTTGAAATAACACAAAAGGGGGCATCTGAATTATCTAAAACTATCTAATATGTTCAGGGCTTAGTATTTGAAATTACCTCTTGAATCACTGGAGGCACTAAATGTGGTGCAAATGCATTTCACGTGCCTACTTTTCTCATGAAGGAAATGTTAAAAGTAAAGCAGAGATGGTTTTGTAACTCTTCAGGAATCTGAAGGAATAAGGAGAACAAAATTTCTTGCATTATTTATCAAGTGCAGAGTCGTGGAGTAAATCTTACTCGACAGGAAGGAGTTACATAGTGTATTTTTTAAATAGCAGTAGGAAAGTGCTTTTGGAATGAAAAGAAATTAAGTGAAACTGCTCCTCAGGAGATTCTTTTTTAATGGAAAGAGTATGTATTTTGGAATCTGTTTTCTTTTTGTTCCAATAGGAACATAATTATGTCATTGAGATTTTACTTTCTATTCCACTGAGTGAAATTCTCTCGCTCTTGAATTGCTGAGTAGAATTACTACCATGTGGTGCAAAGAAATGGACATGGTAAATTTTCAGACTGCTGGTTTGCTGGGAAGATAATGAAAGAAATGCATTTTCAGAACCATGCTTTTTAAAATCTGACTCCCTCACTGTACATTTCAAGTGCATGTTATCAGTTCTTTTTTAGTTGAATATACTCTGCCCTCAAGCAAAAGCAATTGAACTACTAAACTTCTGAATTACCTCACCGGTTGCATCCCAGCTTCTTCTACAGATTTGCAGCATGGGTCAGAACTGATGTGGGACTATTGTGTCGTGTTGCTTCTCAGCAGGGGTCCTTTTTTTATTTTTTTTTTTTTTTTTAAATTAAACTGTAGAATTGATCCAGACTGCCATTCTGCTGAATCCTAAAACCAAAGAGGAATGCAGGTGGTATGTGTGCAGGTGGTATGCGTACACATAACAAAAGCAAAACAATAGTAAAACATCAGGCTAAAGTTCTGAGGGTGCTTACTTGTACATAGCCCTTGTTAACAGATGATGTTTCTTCAAATACAGTATTTAATTTCAGATAATAACAATAAAGATGAATTAATTTTGTCTGTTTATTTTGTTAACCCTCTCTGAGTATTATCACTAATGTATAATTCATAAGTCACAACAAAATGGGCTTCAACAAAAAAAGGAGTTAAGAATTGCTTGTTTTATCTTGTCAAAACACCTCTTCACCCTGAAGTTTAGAAGGAAAAAAAAAAAAAAAAGGAAAACCTTCTGATTTTGATCTTTGATCATTCTGCTTCCTGTACCTTTTAACATCTTATTGCTTCTGGAAGATAATACACTATATATGAGTTAAGAAACTATTCAGGGTTAGTCATATCATCTTTTTTTTTTTTTTTTTTTTTGGTCCAGTTCTATCTCGTATTTTTGCTGGATAATAGATACTTTTAGTGCATTTATTCTTATTTAATTATCTTTAATCAGAATTTTTAGACAACTGACATTGGTCTCCTAATTCACAGGCAATCATTTCTGTTGAGGGGAGAATCCATTGAAGTCTCAGTTCAAAATTT
>NW_020955330.1:730952-753752 GCF_003031625.1 Empidonax traillii
AACACCTCTTCACCCTGAAGTTTAGAAGGAAAAAAAAAAAAAAAAGGAAAACCTTCTGATTTTGATCTTTGATCATTCTGCTTCCTGTACCTTTTAACATCTTATTGCTTCTGGAAGATAATACACTATATATGAGTTAAGAAACTATTCAGGGTTAGTCATATCATCTTTTTTTTTTTTTTTTTTTTTTTTTTTTTTTTTTTTTTTTTTTTTTTTTTTTTTTTTTTTTTTTTTTTTTTTTTTTTTTTTTTTTTTTTTTTTTTTTTTTTTTTTTTTTTTTTTTTTTTTTTTTGGTCCAGTTCTATCTCGTATTTTTGCTGGATAATAGATACTTTTAGTGCATTTATTCTTATTTAATTATCTTTAATCAGAATTTTTAGACAACTGACATTGGTCTCCTAATTCACAGGCAATCATTTCTGTTGAGGGGAGAATCCATTGAAGTCTCAGTTCAAAATTTAGTGACTGTAACAAAATTAGGTGGGGTTGTATCTAAAGTGAGATGTTATCTTCCAGCTAGCATGACATAATGGTATTCTGTGCAAAGAAGGGAATTTTAAGGAATAGATAGGAAATTTTATCTTTTTTTTTTTTTCTCCTATCTGCTGTTCTGATTTGTTTGCCATTGCAGGCCCCTTTAGATGACTTGTATTCAGTAGGAGTTCATATTAAACTTAATGTTTAAGTAAATGACTTAGAAGATGCACTTTTTGTGTCATTAATGCAGCTGTAAACACAGATATGCGGATCCATGAAAATATGGACAAGTACCTGAATTCTCACTAGGAAGAAGTGATCGTATGAAGTATCATATAGATTTGGTTTCATAATTTTGTCAGATAATATTTCCAGGTACTTGTACTTGACATCTGTATAAAGTCTGTGCAATCTTGACAGTTATGGCATATTTTATTAACATGGAATAATCTTAATTTGTCAGATAGCAGTACTGTTCAAGAAACCTTTCCAAGTGAAGTATTTAAATAACTTTATAATTTAGTTGTTTATTTTAAATGCTAAGCTTATTTATCCCACTTCTCAGGCTATTGGGTTCAATGTTTGTAAGGTCTAGACAACCCTTGGAGAATTCTAAGACTGCTCATTCTTCATGAAAGTGCATGTAGTTAAATTTATTGCTGCTTAATTAAATTATGATTTGTTAATAGAAGGAAATTATTAATCCTTCTCTGAGGACTGAAAAACTACTCTAGACAATTGTTCTGAATTTATTCACTATAGGTGATATGAGAAAAAAAGAATCAGCACCCCTAAATGGGTTTTTATTACTTGGGCAAAAATTTCCTTTCAGCATTGAAAAGCTGTAATTATATTTTTATATTTCTTTTATATTACTTTTATATTTCACATACATACGTGAATTATATAGAAGCTGATAAAAGGCTCTGTAAATCTCCCACCACTTGGCTGCCTTATCCTGCAGCCTTACCAGAACCACACCAAAAAAGGGGCAGTTTGTTTTTAATAACATAATACCGGAAGATCTTTCCTTTTACTCCTACTTAAATTTAATGTCAGGAAGATGAAACCTCAGATGCATATAGCTCAAGGACGTTCTGGTAGCACTCATAAGACTCACAGTGTTGTGTTTGTTGATGAAATGTTGCCTTCCTTCAGGAGGTGGACTTACCTTGGGAATAAAGCAGTTTTAGTGGCATTATGTTTTTAAAATTTCCGTTTCCAGAGTGGAAGTCTTTCTTAGTTGTATGGGACAGTTGGCCACCATGGAATGATTATGTAAGGTCTCTTGATGTCCGCCCATGTGGTGCTGCTGACTGACCTACACACATATCTGCTGTCTGTGTGTCCATCCTCCTGTGCACCACAAGCAGTATTGCCTTGTCAAGGAACAGATAGAAATATGTGCTAGCTCTCAATTTACAAAAGCTTTGTGGGATTGAAATTTGGAGGTAAGGAAAGCATATTAAGGATCAGTGTTCACTTTCTGTAACTTTTAAATTTGCTGCCTCCATCCTCCAGCTTATATGTGCAACACTATGTTTATTAATTTATTTTTCCCAGTTCATCACAGAAATGGGCTATCTAATTTCGCTGGAAGGTGTTCTGAGACTTTCATGCAATACTAAGAAATGGATATATATGTTATCACTGGGCTCCCACAGTTTCCCCAAGGCAGACTTCTGATGTGGACTGTGTACCCCTTATATGCATTGCAGGTTTCTGTTGTGTATTCTACTCTTGCTTCATGTTTGGCATTCCCAGGAATCTGCACCATTTTGCCCTAAATGTTACGAGTGTTCTTGAATTTAAGTAATTAACAATAAAGGAGAATAAAATTGAAAGTTCATTTAATTTAATACAACAGCAGACTATATAGACCATCATATTTCTCTGTCACTATTTTATTAAAGCTGAAACGTGTTCACTTGAGAGGTAGATGAAGGTCAATTAAAATGTATTCCAAAACAGGGGTGAAAAAAACCAAGGATAGATTAAAGAAATGTGTAAGTAAGAGTCTAGGTGATCATGTTGGGTTTCTTTTTTTTTTGTTTGTTTGGGGTTTTTTTGTTTGTTTGTTTGTTGTTGTTTTTTTTTTTTTAATGTTCTCTAGAGCTATGCTGATTGCTTAATTTTAATATCAAGTGGAACTTCAAGGAACTCAAAATGAAAGCTGGTGGAAAATAATGAATAAAAATCTTACCTTTTAAATGTTTCTACACTTTTATTCATTGGGAATAAAGCTGGTAACCAAAACTAGTTGAAAGATTTTCAATGCAGTAAAAATGTCATGGGGCTCTATACTGAATCTGCAGATACAGAGGGTATTAAGATCTCAGTGGCCAACTAATTACTTTTAGAACAGTATTTCTTTGGGTGAATTGCTCTGGGACCCATTTGTTTTAATTGTGATGAAGTCTTAGCCTTGAAATGGTCCGGCTAAAATGTTAGTGATATGGCAGCATTTATGTGTAATACAACACTGACTGTTTGCATTCAGCTGTGTTGGTGGGCTAGAAATTGAATGACTTCAAGAGTAATAGGTGCCATTGTTCTTAACAAGCATTATTTGAATGATTATTTTATCGAAGACATTTTAAAGTTTTCTTTCTGGCTTTTTGTCTTCCATCCTTGTGTAAAGTTTTCATGTTCTGTGTGTTTGACTAAACTTACTGACTTAAAACAGAAGGCTTGCTGTTTCTTTAACGATCACTCATAGCCATTTACTTGGTTCAGTTGCAAGCCGCAAAGGGTAATAATAGCAATAAAAGTGTAAGGTAATTTATTTCTCAACAACTGTCCGTCTTTCTGAAAGGCAGAGTTATGTCAACAGACACTGGGTGTTGGTCATTTGCTCATCTCAACAATGTTCTCAGTGGTGCCTTGAACAGTCATTGCCTTTTAGCAGTAAATAGGGCAGAGTCTTCAGCAAGCCAGTGTATCTAAATCACTCAAAAGACCTATTATCTCTGTAACAACATGTATGGATAAGCACACTGCTAATAGCTGTGCCTATCCTGTTATCCCAATTTTCACAATGTGTCAGAGAGGAAGGAAAAAAATCAATGGTTTCCTCTTGAAGCTGAAATGTTTAAGGATAATTGAATAGCAGCTCTTTTGTTTAATGTAATTTTCTTCCTCCATATGTAGTTGAATGGGCAGATACGAATGTAGCATAGATAAAACAAAAAGCTCTGGTTTAAAAGAGGTCAACTTTAAAATTATATAATAATTTTGGTTTGGGGGTAGGTGACGAGCACTTTAGGTGATCATGTTTGTGGAATTTGGATACAACAGATGTATTTTGCAAGGTAAAAATTTTGTATATAACAACATTCGATAGTTTTGTGACTGTTATAAAATTTGTTAACAAGGAGGCTAAGACACCAGCAATAATTTAAAATATCACAGTGTTATCACCGTTACCCTATTAAAAAATACTGCAACTAATACAGCTCTTTTCCATCTGACCGCTTTACAAACTTGTCTTTGATTCTGCATAGTAATGTAACCTGTATCACCTTTTTTCCCCATATCTGTCATACAGATTCCTAACCAAAGCCGAAGCAATTTTCAGAGGTTCACCTTCCTCCCAGTAGGTGAAATTTTTGCAGTGCCTATTCAAACTGAGACAATTATCTGCTAGCAATGTGTTATCAGACTGCAGTAAATGTACCTAAATATCAATACTATTACTTGATTAAAAATTCAGTAATGCAAAGATCCCTTTAATATTGTTGTGATTAGCTCTTAATTGTCCCTATGTAACTAAAGACTTAAGGCAGATGATATCTTTATTTATTTAGATATATGCACTCACAATTGATAATTTTAGAACTCTGTTACTATAGTTACCATTTAATGAGACTGAAAGCAATCTGTCAAAGAAAAATTTACTACAATCATGGCTGTAGGAGTTCTGCATTTAAAAACCAACACTGAATTTGGAAGTTATGTCATCTTAGAAGAAAGATACCTAGTCTTTACTGCTCTAAGTGTTGAAAAAATTGAATGATTCTTCAGGGACTGAGAGTGAAAATTATTCTTATGGTCCAAACAAAAGGAGAAGTAATACTTTGTCCTATGCCCTCCCAGTTTGAGCTAGTGATTACTGAGGCTCAGACTTCTAATTTTGCTTCAAAATTAGAGTTAAATTCAGGTCTGCTTTGATCCTATTTAGGTCATATAACTATGCCTTGGCTTTAGAAGTAGTACAGACTGCCTGGGCAAGATTACAACTATGTTTAAAATGAACATTTAGTAGTATTGGCCAAAAATACAAGTTTGTCTCCTTAGAACTTGACAGTTTTGCATTTTCATGTGAAAATAATTATGCTTTTGTCCCTGAATGATCTGAAGAGCACCTAGATGTGAAATAAATGGAGTACAACACAGCTGAGCCCTAAGATCACAATTATTTAATTCTGTACAATTTTGCAGCCTTCCAGTATATTTTGTGACCAGAAGAAAATGTTGACAGGGTGTGTAAAATGGGGAAAAGAGAACTCTACTAAGCTTTTCCTCCGATGATCAGAAGGCTCATTATTGTGTTCTGGTTTTGGTTTTGTTTAGGTACCATTGGTATAAATAAGCAGTGCCATTGGGAATGAGTGGGTTGTATATCATCACAGACAGCCACATGCCTCTCTTCTATTTCCTTTTTCATAGCAGTTTCAAGTTTTCTTCCCTCCTTTTAAATGAGGAAATCAGCCTCCTGTTTTCATCCTCCTCACTTTCAAGCCTCCTGGTGTATACCCATGCATGATAGTCTAACTTTATTTTCTTAGTCTATTCCCCCACCAATGGTCACCTTCTGTCTCTAGCTTGCCAAGAGTGATGTTCACTATCTTGTTTTGCTTCTGTTTTCTTCAGAAGCTCACAGTCTCTTACTGATGGCATTTCTACAAGCAGACAGTATGGAAAGAACAGCTCAAGGAAGGACTAAAAAGAGTTATCTGACTCTCACAAGTGGTGGGCTATTGGAAGAATCATCTGAAGTTGTTTACAGTCAGAAAACTGAGAAAAAACACAACTTTCACTAAGTTTGAATGTGCTCAAAAAAGTACAAAATTGGGGTAAACCAGCTGTATCTACAAAGTACCAGCAGCCTTTATCAATGACTTGAATGAATGTTTAACGTTTTGGCTCTGAAGCACAAAAGGTGCCAGGCACTTTAGATTGCAAAGCACTGGGATACTTCAAGCAATATGTTTTTCAAGTAGTAGCTTGCTGTTGACATATTTTAATGGAAAAAAGGTTTATACAAAATTGATCATATGGCACGATATTCTCTAAAGAAAAGGATATCTGACTATAAATGCTGCTGTCAGGCTGATCAAATACTTACAAAGCTCACTGAAGGAGGGCAATAATAATGAAAAGTAGCAAAGTACAGCTTGTGCTGATCAAGATTATAGAAATTCTTAGTTTGTTTTTGCAGAGTGTTGTAGATTCTAGAAAAAGATGGATACATAAATAAAAAGAAAAAACAAACCAACAATAAAGGAATTTTGAATATTTACATTTACTGCAAAAATAGCTAAGTTGTGCAAAATGAAAGAAGAGAGTCAGAGAAGTCAGGTAAATTCTAATACATTTTTTTATTTCTTTTATGACCTAGAAGTTCTCTGAGAAACATTAAATTAGTTGACTGATGGTTGGCTTTTTAATGTAATTTCAGAAACTATAAAAAGGATAACTATGTTAGGGGTTTTTTTTTAACCAAAAGAATTAAATAAAAATATTAAAAAATAAAAATAATTGAAGTGTGAAGAATATATTTAAAAACCAAATTATGTACTGAAAATGTGGGAAAATAGAATAGGAAAGAAAGTGATATTATTTGCTCAACTAGAAGTGAAAAAGGAAAGGAAGAGTATTAAAAAAATGAAATTATGGAAAATAATAGAAGTAACAAGCCAAATCAAAAGGTACCTTGTTCCTTCTTCTGGAAAATTCTCCAGCTTTCCAGATTAACTTTGATCTATGATACTGAAGCAGTGTTTTTGTTCTTCTCCTGTATTACCTAATGATGCCTACTTATCATATTTCTAGTCTGCACTATTTTCTTTTTCATTGTTTTTATTTCTGATTTCTGTTTATAGTTTCTTTATATACAGAAATATGATTTTATATATATTTCTAGATATGATATCTATTGTTACATGTATTTTTGTAACTATTTTCTAAATGAGTGATATTTCCATACATTTTATTCCTATATACAGACCATATGTATTTTTCCATATACAATTTCTCTGTATTTGTTTATATAAATGTAATAATATATATGGAAACCAAATGCAATTATGTATTTAAATATAATTCTCCTACATATATCTCTATAGGTTGCATACACAGATATTTCAGCTGCAATTTGAAGTCATTTACCCATCTATGTCTTACTTTAATCTGGCTCTCTTGTCCTTGTTCTGGGACCTTTCCTGGGCCACTATTTCCAATTAGTTACTTTAAAATTGATTCTTATCTAGATTGTTGTAGCTTTTTCTTAGCCAAGTATACATGGTGATGTTTCTGTGGATATCAAGTGTATAATGGTGCTGATATAGGTAGATTAGAGTTCATCATGTGCATTTGAAAAATGTGATTTATATATTTATCTGTATTATTTGTAACTCCTTGCTCAAGATACTGGAAATATGTTTCATTCAAAAACTGTTAAGTAATCTCTTAGTCTAATTCTGGACAGGAGAGTCCCTAACTGACACAGGTCTTTTAAAAATTCTCTTCTGTTTCTATATGCATAATTTTTTTTTTGTTACTCTACTCTAATCCCTAGGACATCTTTGAAAACAATGAGGTTCTAAGGCTAGAATACAATGTGAACTCAGAAGTGAAGGATCAATAATTTATTTATGGAGTAGTCATAGGCACAAGCCAGTGGACCTGCTGCTGAAGGGCAGCCTGAAGAAAAGCAGGCACTAATGGCTTTTGCCACCTGCTTTGCAGAATGCGTACTGTGGTTGTCAATCAGCTCTCCACATGGACTAGGACAAATAAAGTCACACTACTAAATTTCATCTGATGATTTTAGAAGACCTGCTGTGAGGTTTTGTTCTTGAGTGACAGAAAAAAAAAAAAAAAAAAGACTTAGGGCATAAGCAGAAAACAAACTGTATCCCTTGGCTTTTCTAGCTGCTTCTTTCATTGACCTTTTGGGGAAACCTTTAGCTAATATTTTTAGAAGTCTTAACTTCCATGAAAGAAGAAGAGGATTATGATTGCTTTCATTATAGAAACAATTAAAGTTGTTATGCACAAAGCTTGCTTGTGGTTTAACCGCTTTATCCTTTAATAACAAAATCCACGACTAGAGAAATAAACTCAAATCATTAACAATAATGGCAATATTTCATCTGTTAAAAAGCCTTCACATGTTACACATTTAAAGGTGGTAAACACTGAAAAATAATAGAAGATTAATCCTTGCTACAGTACAATTATTCTATTTAATTTAAAATGGATATGTTAGAAACATAATTTTCCCTTACAAGCCACACTAAAGTGAAATTGAGATTTATTCTTAGGGTTACCCATTCTGTAAAGTTTTTTGTCCTTGAATGTGGCATGGTTTTATGGCAATCTTGCCCCAGTGGGTTTCTTTGATCTTTATTCTATTCATGGCAAAGCTGCATACTCAACATATTGAATTTTTATTTGAGAAACTAAAGCTGTTGCTGACCTTGGATTTTGAGCAGGCTCTTTTAGCCTGTGCATTAACTACTAAAGAGAGGGCCCCAGACACAATTTTTGTAATTCTTGTATACTACAATGCATGCATTTTACATGAATGTATTTTGGCATACAGTCTTACACCTCACAGTTAAAAGTACTCAGTAGTATATTTGTTGTAGACAACATGGTTCCTTTGATTTTAAGGGAATCTCTCTGGAAAAGAAAAGCACTCCAGCTAGGAATGAAGTATTCATTACCATGCAAGCCTTATCTCAGACTGATTTTTTTATTTTTATTACTCCTGAAAGGCTGAAACACACAAATAAACTATGAAAACAACGATTTTTAATAATTTCTATTTCTTCTAGAAATTATGTCGGAATCACGGGGACAGTGTCTACCAATCTTCTATTTTTTATTAGTCTTACTCCTGTTCTATTCCTTATCATATTCTATAACAAATAGGTATATTTTAGTAAGCATTTAGGAATGCTGGTGTCTGCCATGAGGCTTTTTACTTTTTTAATTCTTTTTTCTTTATCACTGAGGGAAAGTAAAATGCAGTGTTTTGTTTGGATAGAGCTTTTTTATTTATTGTTCTCCTTTGGCAGTTGTGATTTATATATCTGTAGCCTGCATTGTGTACGAGGTGGCAATTCAAGGGAATGAGCCTTGCACTTGGAATTTGGTTTGTACTGTCTCAAGTGTAATAGGGGAATTAATTCTGTTATCTGGGCCCTATTCTGGGGAAATTGTATCTTTTCTGCTTGAAAGAACTACTGTGTCTGAAGAGTGGAGTTATAAGTCATAGGCTCATGAGATTTTTAGCACATTTCTTTTTCTATTCTGCTCAGGATTATGAAAAAGTAAGCCTTTGCTGATATTTTCTGATATATACATAATCAATATTTTCTGACATATGCATAATCAATATTTTCTGATATATGCATATTTTTACCTTAGCTTGAAAAATCACTAAGCTGAACTAACACATGTGGAATGTGTTAAAGAAAAATTTCATGCATGTGTATGTTTACATTGTAAATTTACTCTGAGTAAAACATATTCACCTTCCAAAGGTCAAAGGGGGCAGAATGCTGTTATCTACATTACTGCAATGTGCATTAAATCTGCTTTAAATACAGGTATGTATTTATCGCTGCCTGTGAAGTTCTTAGGTATTAGATAACCAGACCTCATAGAAGACTGCAGTTACCTAAGTCAGCATTTTGTGAATCAAGTTTTTCTCCTTTGTGTTTTCATGGTTTAGGCCCCTCTTTGGACGTTAAAGCCCAAACAACACAATGATGCAAACAAGCTGAAATGTGGTCTCATGCTTCAGGTTTCATCTCTACTATTTTTACACATTTTACAATGTGATATGATATTTCAGGGAAGGTCCTTCTGGAGAGCAGAAGTTGTGAACCTTGCATGAAAAGTGCCCATACAATTCAGAACTGTAAGAAAAAGAAGTAATCTGCAAATATACATGGTCTTGAGCAATTATTAACTTTATTAGTGTCCCGAGAGATGTGTGTTTGCTAATAATCTGATTGTATTTGTCACTATATATGAAAACTGGAAAAAAATATAAAATCACATGTGTTTTACAGCATGTCCTGGTAGGTTTTTTTTAGCTCTTTAAGCACTTGTTGTATCATAGACAACTTACATGTGTAATTTAATTACATTTCAAACAGTAGAAGTTATATTTGGAGTTATAGTTATTTCTTTTGTAGGAATTTGGAGGTTTATAATTAAGGGAATATAAAACCCCTTAATTTTCACAGCAAATTTATAAATTAATATACTTTATAAAAGCCAGAAGATTCTTTCCACCCAAAATTTTTCCATTTTTCCCTCTGGGGATTTTTCTCCTCCCCTTGGCTCTATCAATAAAACTAATATCTAATTTAAAGGCGATATAAAGTACTATTTACGAAACTGTTATGGATTCAAACAGGGTTAGGTACTGAGAATACTTCTGTCAGATTCACAGATTTTGAAATGTTATTTAAGGTATATTTTCTGCAGTTTTGACCTTGAGCAATAATAAAAGTAAATTCAGTGTAAACAGAAATCATCCTTGGATGGATTACACAGAAATGTCAAAGAGACGTGACTGCAAAAAGCAACATTCCTGCAGGTAATTTTTGAGAGATGCATAGAAAATAAAATGCTTGCTCCGTAATTCACTTTTAACACCAGAATCAAAGAGTGTAAGAGTGATTAGGCCTTTTAAGTCACAGAATCCTGTCCCTTTCTTTGCTGCATGCAAATGTATTATAAATTAGTTAGCTGTATTTTTGAGGCCCATGATTTTGAGTCATAGCACACTTTCCTTTGCTTACAGGTAAGCAGCTTCGTGGCATTTCAAAGATGGAATGCTCTAATGAAACACCCTGGGAACAGGTGAGAATTCTTGCAGTATAGTACAACTTCTTCTTCCCCCAAGCATATGAGAAATTGCACAGTACTTTGGAGAATCTAGTGTGCTTTGATGCATGAAGAGGACTGGATCCCACCGGTTGAAAGAGGAGTATATGGAACATTTAGGTTTGAAAGACAAGCCATATAAAAGTACTGTAGAAAGCCTTAGAAACCTTGATAATTGAAAAGTAAGTTTTTGAACTTGAAGCTGAACTTTTCTAACATATATGATGGTGGCAAAATGCTGGCCTCGGTGTAATGGTGTACTGAATTTAAAATCAATGGATGTTGTTATCTCCAAAACATCTTGCTAGCAGAGGTTAAAGCTGGGGGTAAGTTCAAGTTTATGGAATAAACTTTCTTGGCAGTGCTTTAGAGACCTGTGTCAGAAAAGTGCAATGAAAAAGAATATAAAATTTAAGTGACATATCACTGTTTTACTATGTTTATCCTAATGTCTACATTGATTGAACAATTCTCCAGAATCTGATGTTCACCCCATATTCCTGGAGAAGCACCGTTACTACATATTAGTTAGGCTGTATCTGGAATAAATGGGTTTTATTTGGAGGGGGGGGGACACACTGCATTTTACCCTACTTTATGAAAAGCGTCCTGAGCATCAAATCATCCTGTGGAATGAACTTCTTTGTCAAGTTCTATTTTGTAATCAATGTTTCATATATGAATAATTGGTGTAAGTAACTATTATAATAAACAAGGAGCTCCTGCTAAGGATGCCACCATAGCACAGTCTCATGAGGAGGAACAACAGTTGTTTTGCCATTTCTTGTGACAAAGAAGAATACACTCTAGGAATTTAGTGGAAATTTTTTGTATTACGATTTTATAATTAAAAAATGGAAAGAACTACACCTGTTTAACTATGAATTACTGTACTTTATGAAATCTTTTGTCATGGATGAAAATCTTCAGAGAAAATTGAATCTTCAAAGCTTGCTCTCTTGGAGATTTGTTATGCTTCTAAAGGGGAAGATAAAAATAAGTTGAAAAGCAGAAAAAGTTAAGACTGCTTACACATGCATATAGTTGCACTAAGACTTAAATTTCACCCTATGCTCTCAAGGTTATTTAGGCTGGGGATTACTGTGTTGAGTTTAGCTTTTCCTGGTAGAACAATCGTATTTTAGGCTTGGTACTTATACTTGCATTTAAAGGATTAAATTCAAGCTGCAGTTGAAGGATGAAAGTCACCTGGCTTTTCCCGCATTTAATTAATTAGAATTGAACCCTGAGGGTAAAACTTATTAATGAAATGTAAATGTAAAATTATGCTACCCTGGAAAAACAAATGTGCTGTGCCAAGAAATGCATTAGCTCAGTTTCTTATTTGCTCCTGTTCAGAGGACATTAAGAACGAAGCAGACCTGGGCAGAGAACTCTGAATTACAATACTGTACAAACTGAAGCTTCCAGCTATCATCCTGTGACCTCATCCTGTTTTCACCTAATTTTGATTACTTTTCCTTCAGTGTTTTTAGGGCATATTAAAGATGAGATGAAGAAATAAAGAAAGATACAAGCCTGTGAGTGTTTAGATAAACAACAGAGTATCCTAGTTTTTATTTTGATCTATGCCATTCTTATTTAAAGACAGTCACGTCATGTGTTCCAGGATTCAGTACTTCAGAATGCATTGCAGTATTAATATAGAATAAATCTTAGTATACAACACTGAGAAAAAGAGATATGATTTTCTTAGGGCAAGAATTTAAAATTTAAACTGCAAACTTTCTCGATGTGTTGGATTTTAGAACTGTTTCTTTTTCCTCTGCAGCTTCTGAAGAATTTTTCCTGACAAAGGACATAATGTAGGAAGGTGGTATTTTCAATACCCAGGATAGTGGAACATCCTTGATAACACGGTTTAAAATATTGCTTTAGATCCATACAGCTTTTAAATGTCTCCTTCACAATTTGTGATGCTTCATCTACAACCATTGAAAAATCATTTTGGTTTTATATACTATAAGTTTTTCTTTCATAAGTTAAATTAAATGAATTTCTTGTACTGCCAACTATGTTGTTGAATTAAACCTTTTTGGAATGGTTAACAATATTGGGTGTTCTTTTTCTACCTAATCAAGTAATAATGGGGATCCTTAAATGTAGTCTGTTGCATATTCATGTCCTAAAAAACTTGAACCATACTAGTTTAGCCTTTATCTCTGGTAAAAAATGCTATTTTACCTTTTCATACTGCCATTTATCATTATTTTTTCCTAACTGGTTTGTAATCTGTCTTAAATCATAATTCTTATTATATGGCTATTAATACTTCTTTTAAAACCTTTTTTCAAGGACCCTGTCAAAAGAAATTTCAAGGTCCCAATGAATTGTATTTGCTTGTTTTCTTTCACATATCTTGTCTTAGCCTTCTACAAAAGGAATACATGCCTTTATAGAACTCATGCTCAATAACACTATTTTGGGTATATCACCTGATATTTTCATGCTTTGCTATACAACTTTTGTTCATTTTCTTAGTATGAAGTAAGTATCTTTTTTTTTTTTTTTTTTTTTTTAAATTTATAACCCTTTGCATTCCAGTTAGGTAATTTTGAAAATACCTAGAGAAAATGCACTGCACATTTGACTGGAATTAGGGATGTCATGTTTCACTGATTCTGCTTAACTCATTTGCTGATTCACTGCTCTTAAGTTTTAACACTGGAATCATACCTTTCTACCAACAAAATCTTTTAAATTTATAGAAGATGTTTTTAACATTTATTTTCATGTTTACCAAGCTTTTATCTGTTCTATCTCAATTTTTCATCTGTATTATTTCAAAAGTTAATTTCATGGTATCAAATCTGTCCATGGGTATGGCTGTGTGATACTTAGCTGCCTACTGAGGTTAAGCCACAATATATGGAAATTTGATTTATTGCTGCTGTAAGGCTTGTATTACCCTGATAAGGGAAACTTTTGCTATACCTGCAGTGTTAGTAGGGCAGGCTTCCTTTATCATCCCAGCAACAGTTTTAGTCCTGGAGAGGAGGTGCTGGCTTTTTTTGGAGATTAGCAGCTCTGTGTTGTGGCCCAGGTTATTTTTGCCCTGAACTCACTAGTCAGAAAAAAGTGTGATTGTGTAAAATACTTAAGCAGGAGTCAATATATTTTTAGTAGTTGTTTGACACCTGTCATCTTTAAATGGTTTTTCTTGAAAGCTGTTAACCGAGAGCTTTTTTTATTTAGGATTTGGTTTGATGTTGGTAGTAGTCATCAATAGAATCCATTGACCTATCTTTGATGATTTTATGCCCCCTACTATCTCATTTCACTAAACTTTTAAAAAAGTTCTGTGATTTTTTTTTTCCAGGGGTTGAAATTTGTGTTCTCAAAGGTAATAAAACTGAAATAACTGGTCTTGACGTTTTATCCAAGTCATGACAGCTGAAAACTGTGGAGTGCCTTCTGTTTACATGTGTCCCAAATCATGCCACTTAAATGCAGGAGGATCAAAAGGATACTGAGTGCATTGTAGCTTTTACATAGCTGAAAGCCCAATTCAGAACTCATTTAAATCAAGAAAATTAGCTACTGATTTTGATAATCTGTAAATTTCATTAGCAAGAAACCCTCCTCTGCAGTACTTAAGAGAATTAAAGTTAATATTTTGAACTGTAAATAATAAAATTGAAAGAGATTACAAGACAATTGGAAAAGTGTTTCAAATAAAGAAGAAAGAAAGAATGAAATTCCAAAATTATGTAAGTACATGGCATGGATGAGAGACAGAAGCACAGCTTCATGTGAAAGAAGCTGTGGAGGAAGAGATGTTTGCACCAACAGTTACCAGAGTGTGTTCACATACTTCTTTAGAAAAACAGAAATCAAGGACTCCCTGAAAGACCATTCTTGGCAGAAACAAGCCTTTGTTTGCAGCACAGCAGCTCTTGAGATATTAGACTTTTAATCTGAGACACAGTTACGATGAGCAGTGTTAATTTTACATAATCTTGTCAGGTTTTAAATTGTATAATTATTTCAGAATCAGTGCCTGAAGGATGCATTGTATCTTAAAAATAAAAGAAACAACAACACATCTGCTCACTTAGATAAGATGAACCAATAGTTAGTGTGTTTGTATTTGCTGAGATAATTAGTGAATATGGTCCCTATTTATTTCTGCCAAGGTTTCAAAGTTCATTTTATTCCAATGTGCTTATAGCTAAGATATTTTCCAAGCCATAGAAGCTGTTTTCTCTTTTGTGCAGTTTAGATTTTTATTTTTTTGATTCAGTTTTTCCACCAACTCCATTTAGATACAATGAGTAATCTGCACTCTTTTTGAGGGAACTACCTCACACCAGGATTTTGGACTTGTGAGTAGAAGTGCAAAAATTGAAGCTTAAAGCTGCAACAACTCAGACAATAGCAGCTGCATGCAGATGAACCTTTGCAAACAAGGCTGTGGGGACAAGTAAGCAATCAAAGCACTCTGGTTCCTGTTTGATATGCGAAGTACTAGAACTGCATCACTGGTGCCGAGCTGATTTTTATGTGTTGCTTTGAGCCATCACAAAGTTTCACAATCAGGACAACTTGACCTGCATCTTGTTATTTTAGGTGTCAGTGGTTTTAGTTGTTTCCCCATTCATTATGGCAGTGTAGAGACAAAAGTTTGTATTTTGCTGTAGTCTCTAGTTATACTTCAGGTGTTTCTTCTAACAGCAGAAGTTTGTTCTTTTGTCAGCAGTTTTAAGAATCAGAGAAGTCTGAACTCTTGCACTGAAACATTCTGTTTTATTTTTTGAAATAAAAGGTATTATTAAACACAAAGAGTCATAGAGGTTTGAGGGTTTTTTATTGATTTTTTTTTATTTTGCCTTTCCTTATGAAGATGTGGAAAGAATAGAACAATTATACATCTTTCAAAGGATGATGGTTCAGTAACTAAAATGTGACACTGGGATGCAAAAATTTTTCTTATTACCTTTGCCTGAACTAGATTGGTAGCTAATCCAGCTTTTTTCCCTTTTTTCCCAATTCTTCATCTGCATCAGAGAGCTCCCAAGATAGATGACCTCACTGCATGTAAATGGTGTGAAGTTCTCAGACATTATGCAGTCAAGGATACAATAGTATATATATCAGATATATTTATATATGGACTCCTTAGAAATTCAAAGAAACATCCAGACATGTTTGTTATGCATGTAGTACAGGCTTTTTTTAATAGCAGAACATACTTGTTCCTTGTCTTGTTAAGGAGGTTACTAAGAATGAGAAATACTTCAAAGTAATGTTTTAGTGTTGGCATCTGTAGTGTTAAAAGGGTCTGAGAAAGATGATAAAGTTATACTGGTTCTGAACAAACACTCCTCTGATGTACTACAGATGGGAAATCCAGATAATTTTGAGTAACAATTCCAAAGGAAATGCTGTAGGACAACTTTAGGAAAAAAATATTGCAGGTCACTATCAATAATATTGATATGTTAAAAAAATTTAAGGCTGTTTTAGAAGAATATTTGTTCATTATCAGATTCTGCTAAACAGTATCCCACTGAAGGACCTCTTACCAGAAAAGGCAGACCTCTGTCTCTAAGTGCTGTAATTGTACATTTAACAGTTTACCATCAATGGCTGAGAATTTTCTTCATAATCTCATAATTTCTAGTTTCTCCATAATCTCTAAGCTATCTAGCTAATTTGTGCAAAAGCATTTCTTGTAGCTGTTCTAGAGGAAACAAACTCAGCATATTCTGTTATTCTGTGAAGTCGCTTTTTGCTGTCATGTTTCAAAACTTTATGCTATATTGCATTGTATGTAAGCAGCGTCATGTGTGAAAACTATATAGGATCTAAAGATAGCAGGAGAACAAATACTGATGACTAAAAATAATTAAAAATACTCAGTGCCTACTAAATACCAAATTAAATTTAAATGAAGAGATATGCATATCAGTAATTGAAAATTTTCTAAACTTGATTAAAAATAAAGAATCTAGAAGCTAATGGTAGAGAAGTGGAAAAAAAAAACCTTAGAAATAATATTCTTTAATTATCTATCACTATGTCTTAACATAAACTGTCAGACTAACATAGAATAACCTGGAATACAGGCTCAACAGAAGAACAGGACAGATTTCTTGAGATTTCTTTCATAGGACTCCTGGGGAAATACATATACAGATTTTAATGAAGTATAGTTGCATTTTCCAGATGTTTTATTGAAATACATTCAGATGTAAAATAAATCAGTAGGCGGTGTAATGAAATCAAGCTCTGTAAAGCAAAAAAGAGAAAATCAATCTCTCCAACAGCATAGTTTCTAATGGTCTTTTCTTCTAAAATGATAAATCCACCAAATTTAAATATTTATGACCTTGATGCCAAAAATAGTTCCCTAGCTGTGCCTGTCATCTTGCTGAACTCTATGAAAAAGATAGATACCCTTTGGCTTTATGACCCCCTTGGTTATTTGTCCTGGCTGGGGGATAAAAGAAAAAGTTATAGCAGGGATGAAAGCCAGCTGTAGTTACAGTACAAATCTGGGGATTTAGAGCCTGGTGGCTGCAGTTTGCAAAGATTTGAAAAGGTATAATGAAACTTTAGATGCTTAGTTTTAGGTATGGAAAAAAATCCAATCTTCCTTCCCCCCCTTTTCTCAACTATGGTTATCACAATTTAATAGTGTCATAAAAACCTAGGTCAAATTAGGCTTACCTGATATTGCTGTCTCTGACCTACAAAGCTGGTCCAGAGATTTGAATTATGTAATTTCTTTACATCTATTTTTAAACTAAGATTCTGGTATTTGACTTCTACTTTATTGTTCATTTCATCTGTATTCTCCAGGCATTTAGCATTCACCTTGCTAGGATGGGCCAAACATCAAATATCTGTGTCCCTTCCCAGTATACCCAGGGTAACTTGAAAAAGAGATCAGGCATTTAGTAAGGTTCCAGGGTAGGACTCAAGATTTGTCCTCCACTAAACTCAAGGTTCCGAAGTTGTTTTCGGTGTTATTTAAAGTTGTGCTTTAATGCACAGCCCACTCCCTTCTTGATTGAAAATGTTCGATTTAATCTTCACCACTGTTCTTTCTACTCTTGGAACTGTAGGAGGAAACTATTAGAAATAGTGAGACCCAGCTGGGTCCATTTTCTCATTTATGCCAGTAATGCTACTGCAGGTCAAGCAATAGCCAGAATTGCTTGTATTCTATCAGAACATGCAATGCATTTATAACTAGATAGATCACTTTTCTGTAACGTTTTAGCATCTTTGTAAATGTAATAATCGCAGTGGTATATTAGGAAGAAAACAAGGATGGAGCAGCTGACTCAGTTGTGCATGATTAGATTTTTATGCATGCTGTTAGTATAAATATGAGCAACCGCTCATTTTGGAGATAAGCCGAATGCACTAAATATCACATGTCAAGTTTAAAACTGAGAAACCATGCAACATTATCAACCTGGCCTTGTTTCTTTTAGCTTTAGTTCTTAGTACAACTGCACTGGTTACTTTTGCCTTCATTTAATCCCATTCTTAAAGCAGATCCAGTTGGTAAGACTCAAGCTTTTGTGGTTGGTTGTGAGTTGTACTTCACTGATCTCTGTCTTCAATGTATACTAGCATATTTGAAATACATATATTTGACTTTAAAAAGAAAAAACTATAAAGAATTACCGATTGTAAAGAAATTAATGTATTCAGAGTGTTGTAGCACAGAAAAATCTTGTCATATTTGACTTTTTCTTGTTTGAATTCAGAAGTTGTATACAAAGCTAATGTTTATACAGATTTAATATGTCAAAATGTGTTCTTTATTCTGTTCAGTACTTACTATTTCAGGAATTTTTGCCTGGTCCTTTCTAGGACTTGAAATACTCAGAGAATAATAAGTTTTACTTTAAGGAATTGCAAGTGTGTTGGCACAACTTCAGTAGCTTCATATTTAAAATACAGGAAAAGTAGTAGTTGATATCTGTACATTGCTACATCACACTGTTCATTAAGTCATTCAATTAAAAATTAAATGCTCCAGTGCAGTAACTATTTACAGCCATTTTAGCAGTGTAATCTAACAAACAGATCACTGCTTGATAACACTTTGGTATAATAACTATAAGCTTTACTAGGAATGTTAATACTTTATATTCTTTTGTCAGCTTTCTTGTTTTTTTCTTCAGTATTTGTGGCAATGTTGGGCCAGGGTTAAAAGCCCTGGTTTGTAAGATTCTTTTCCTCCCTTTTTTTTTTTTTTTTAATAATTACTACTGATATCAAAATAACAGTTATTTGGTGGTTGCCACAAATTAGGAAAATAAGATTGAAAAAAATTACCAGCATTGAACTGGATATTTCACATCATTATTGGCCTAAAGAGGCCCAACCTAGGACCAAATTTTAAATTTCCTGTAGCAGTGAGGTACTTTAGTACCACATATACTGTAAAACTGCTCCCTGTGGTGTGCATGCACAAGGGCTTGAATTAAGTGGCATTTATTCATCCCATCAAACACAGACACCCTAAGCTAAGAAAATGGCTCATGGGATTGCTCAGCTCAACTTTTGGCATTACGAGGGTCATAAGAACACTGCTAGATTGTCTTTACCATTGCCTTTGTGTTTAAATTTGGGGGGTTTAGGTAATAAACTAATTTTTCCCTTTGACATTTTAAAAGTAATTTACTAGAAGGCTGTTTGTTGGGTGTATTCTTGGGAAGAAGATGATGAAAAGATGTTATCCTTTCTTGCTGGAAAAGCTTTTTAACCTTGTACAAAGAGTGAAGATTTATTTCCAAGCTTAATTCCAGTTTAAATAAGAATAGTTCTCTGTGGGTTTTATTTTCCTCCTGTCAAATAATTTTCTGAAGAATGCAACAGGTACAACTCCAGATCTGAAACTTTATATAGCTTTTTGCTATGAGAAATGTATCTTTATTTTCTTTAAACTTCATTGTTAAAAGCTTGGATTCTGATTTATGAGAGCTCAGAGAATTATGTACCAGCATTAAGGAGGCATGAAGCATGAAAATGCAAGTGCTCTCTCCCTTGAAATATAAAAGAATTCCATTATTTCAAAATCTTGTCCCTTTAGGCAGAAAATAATAAATAGAAAATTATTTTCCTCTTCAATTATGAAGTTATGTCCCTTACAATCATAAAAATGTTATTTTTTTATTATAGGATTGAAAATTCAAATTTATAAACATTTGAGAGTATCAATTATCTCTTCATCTTTATGATTATTTTGTTGGTTTCAAATTTTCTTATGCATTAAGAAGTAAGTATGAACAACCTGTGATCAAACATACAGCATGATTTCAATCAAGTTAATAAGAAATGGGGAAAGGTAATAATCCCAGAAAAAGATATTTTGATCACAATGAGTAGTAAAAAGTACAGGTATCTGATATTAACTTGTCTTTTGGATTTAACGAGTTATTTTTCCAATACAGAAATTTTCAGAAGAGTATGGATGTGACCAATGCATTGATTTGCTAGGCTATATGTTACCCATGTGTATTCTATAATTAATAATGAGTGAATTATGTACATTGAATTTACTCAAGTGTGTATGTATATACATGTCCAAAACCATCTTCATGTAAGGAAGGACTCATGTGAGTAAAGAACAGGAGGTGAAGAAAGATTTCACAGAATCACAGAATGGGTAAGGTTGGAAGGGACCACAGGAGGCTTCACATGAAAAGGGGAGATTTCCTTGACCCTTATTGTGGGGAAACTTCCTTGATCCTTAGTGATTTATTTGTCTGTCAGTGGCCCAGGAAAGCCAATTGTCTTGTGCCTGACCAGTGTGTCAGTGTCCTGTTATGGGGACCCTTCACCAAACAGCCCTCATCGATCCAGGTGCTATCTCATTGTAGAAGACAATCAAGTTGGTCAGTCATGATGTACATTTAGTGAATACATGCTGACTACTCCTGATCACCTTCTAGTCCTCCATGTGGATAGAGATGACCTCCAGAATTAGGCTTTTCATCACCTTTCATGGACTGATGAGTGGCTGATTGGCTGGTAGTTCCCTGGCTCCTCCTTCTTGGTCTTTTTGAAGACTGGGGTGACATTTGTTTTCTTCCAGTCCTCAGGCACCTCTCCCAGTCACCACGACCTTTCAGAGATGATCATGAGCAGTCTAGCCTTTGTGTCTGCATCAATTTAGTGGCATCTGATTCTGGTCCTACCACTAATGACAGAAATGAAGAGCATCAAAGCTCTGTCTTGTGTTATAGATTCTCCATTTCAAACCTGCTCTAGATTTCCAGCTCCACCTGGCCAGTGGTGGTTCTGGGCTATGTAAAACCAACACTTCAATGACATTCATTATTCTAAATAAAAAGAAAGTATATACTTTTCAGCCACTCAGATAAACAACAGACTGTAGAAATAAAGGACTGTAATTCAGTGACTGCTAATGCTTTCCAAGCTATTCCAACATTACCTATCAAATATAAAAGAAAAATAACTTTTTAAGAGAAATATCTGCTAATGGGCATGAAGTGTAGAAGAAGATTTTATCTCTACCTTTAACAATGTTCTAAGTGATTTTAGAGACCACTTTTTCAGTTGCGAACTTATAGATAAATCCTATGGAAAACTAACTCATGGTGCTTAAACCAAAGCAATTTCTTGGAATCCAACTCATTAGGGTCAAGAGATCACAAGAGATGATAATGCAGGTCATACATTTCATTAATTGCTAGAAAAAAAACCCCATGGATGTTTGTCTTACATGTACAACACTACATTTCCTTTATAATTTTAGCTTTCTCATTTTTTCCTCTGATCTACTTAATTTGTTTATTTTCTAAAGCCCTATAATGTCTGATTGTTGCTTCAAACCTTTAGGTGTTAAATTATTAAAATATTAAGTAACTATAGTAGAAAATTAGTATTGTAATTTTCTCAGGGATAATTGAAATTGCTTTTGTAGGCAAGTTTTTGTCATCTGATACACATTTGCACATATGCATATGCATACATACGTAAACTAGTCACAGTATTTTTGAATGTTTAATCCTATGCCATACAATCAAATTTATTTTCTGGATCTTAATACAAACTGCAAAACAACCTCAATATCGTTACAGAATGCTATTCTGCAGCATGAGCAGTATCTAAATGGGGGTTTGATTTATATTCTCATCACTTAACCTCTTGGAGAGAAAAACATAAAACTCCTAAATGCTAAAAGGATTTTGTAACTTGCAGCTGAATGGTCACTTTAAAAGCTTTTTTATTCCTATTAAAAGTGTAAGAAGCTTGTAGCTCATTGTGTAACTGAAGGTCAGTGTGACTGATGGCTGCACTCTAGAAGTTATTGTGCTATACAGTGCCACCATGAAAAGACAAGCACCAATCTATATTTTGGCTTTTTACGGTACATTTGTTTTAATAGGAACTTCATGCTCAAACTGGAACTAGAGCAAAGAGCACCGAACACATGTCAGGGAGCAACAGGTATAGACTGCTTTGCAAGGGAGGGCAAGATGGGAGTGGAGGGTGAGAATAATATGGGCTATCTTGCTTATAATCTATCTGTTTTTCATACTGTTCTTCACAGTAATAATGAATGAGAGTGATCTAACTGCAGAGAATTGTGAAGCATTGTATGAGAGAGGTGCATAAAAAATATTTTCTTGTGCATTTTTGTTTTCTGTTTTAGCCTTTTGTTTTTGGTGGTGGCAAGTTGTGCTACTAGCACAAACAAGTTCCATCAAGGCTTGTCACTGCAGAAACCACACACACCTGAAATTAGATGGTCTTTCTGTTTGGGCATGCCACTTTTTACTCCATCAAGGCTTGTCACTGCAGAAACCACACACACCTGAAATTAGATGGTCTTTCTGGTTGGGCATGCCACTTTTTACTTCAAAAAGACCCCTTCAACCATAAATCATAGAATCATTAAATGGTTTGAGTTGGTAGTGACCTTAAAGACCACCTAGTTCCAGTATCCCTGCTGTGCTCAGGGACACCTTCCACTAGACCACGTTGCATAGAAGTTCAACACAACCTCTGCATGAGAGGGTTTCTGTTTGGCTGTGTTTTGGTGTTTGTTTGTTTGGTTTTGTTTGTTTGTTTTTTCTAAAAATGTAATTATTACCAGCATTTGGGAGAATTAAAGATTCTTGATTGTAATCTGAAAGATCCTGGTCATTATGTTTTATTTTATTAGTGCATACTTAATGC
>NW_020955330.1:754650-882664 GCF_003031625.1 Empidonax traillii
GTTTGGCTGTGTTTTGGTGTTTGTTTGTTTGGTTTTGTTTGTTTGTTTTTTCTAAAAATGTAATTATTACCAGCATTTGGGAGAATTAAAGATTCTTGATTGTAATCTGAAAGATCCTGGTCATTATGTTTTATTTTATTAGTGCATACTTAATGCAACTTAAAACATATTTTCTTGAAGAAATAAGGCTATTCTAATATTATCCTTTATTTCAATGTATCGAAATGTTCTTGGTGGACAAAGTAGCTACATTTAGGTGTATATATATATATTTGTATGTAGCTACATTTAAGTAGCTACGTATGCAAATTAAATAATTATTATGAGATTAAATACTTATGTATATTTTGGCATAGTTGTAGTGGACGAAAGGAAGATGAGATGACTAAATAGTCCTTTTAAGACTCATTTATTTTTTTCCAATCACATTTTTTCCCCCAAGGTTTTATTGTAGGGGGTCTTTTTTTAAACGGGGGTGGGTGTATTACCCTCTAATCCCCACTCTTCCACCCCCTTCCTCTCCCTTGCCCTCCTCCCCTCTCCTTGGTGGACTGAGAGACTGGATGTGCAAGCACTTTTGTTTTCCAGACCAGGTGATTTTTAGCTAATGTTTTTTGACATATTTAATAAGATATTTTGGACATTTTTTTCCTGTGCTATTTCTGATGTAGATAATGATTTATTGTAGTTTGTGCTTCATTAAAATACTGTACCAATGTTGAATGAAAATTAGTTTATAAGCAACCATGAAGCAGCCTTCTAGGGTGGACATAAGCCAATTATGTGTCTGAGCACAGTGAAGATTTAGAAAAAGTACTGAAAAGTGTTTGCTTTGTTATCTGGGATATTTCTAAAGACTAGGTTAGAAATTGCCTTCTATCAGCCTACTGTGTATACATCACATATTGGTACCTCTACTTCTTTTTTGAAAGTGACCTGTAGTAGTTATAGATGGTTTTTATGGTGGTGTTTGTCAGCAATCTTAAGGCTATGCTGAGATAGTAATGAACCTTTTGTGCCTCTAAAGCTATTCTTTCAAATGAAAAGCAAAACAACAACAAAACACCAAAATCCCCCACCAAAACCCCCAAGACAAAAAAGCCCAACCAACCCAAACCCATGCCCAAACAGTAAAAAGATGGCATTCCTTTTAAAACCCTTCAGAGTAATAGATCATTCCAATACTACTTACCTTATGAAAAGAGTGTCAGGGGAATGCTGAAGGAATGAGAAATGCTCGAAGGAAAAAACGACTTTTTGTTTCTAACTAGAAAATAGTATTTAGAAAATGCAATGGATGTGTCTATGCCCTAGTCAATAGTTGCAAGTAGAGTCACATGCCCTACAAGTAAATCAGATTCAAGAATTTTCTCCAGCTAAGCATAGAAAATTCAGCTGTAAATCTGGATTTCCTAGCAAATATTTTCTCTTAGTTACCTCTTAGGGAATCTCAGCTTCAGCATTCCTCTAAGGTGAAGCATTTTCACCCATATTATACTGATGTAATATAGACATAAGTAGGAATGCTGCCCATTAAAGTGATAAGTTTTCTCCCACATCACCAGAATGGTTTTAGGAGCCAGACTGTTAAAATAAACACTCTAACTACACCACTAAGGTTTTCCCTATATTAACAATATTGTGCCTTCTGGTAATATTCTTATGCCGGGTAAACTTTTAAGTTTCTATAAGTGATGTTTTTATTTTCCTTTTTTCCTTTTAATTTTTCTTCTTTTTTTTCTGCAGTGGCTCTCTGGAGTTGTAGTGTGTCATAGTATCATAGAATAGTGTGGTTTGGAAGGGACCTTTAGAGATCACCTAGTCCAGACCTCCTACCATGAGCAGGGATATCAGATTGCTTAGAGCCCCATTCAACCTGACCTTGAATATTCCCAAGGATAGGGCATCCACCACCTCACTGGGCAACCTGTTCCAATGTTTTGCCACTGTTGCTGTAAAAAACTTCTTCCTTATATCTAATTGGAACCTACCCTCTTCTAGTTTAAAACCACTAACTCTTTTCCGGTTGCAACAAGTCCTGCTACATACTTGTCCTCATCTTTCTTATACACTGCCTTTAAGTACTGCAAGGCTGCAATGAGCCTGCTCTTCTCCAGGCTGAACAAACAGAGTGCACTCAGCCTGTCTTCACAGGAGAAGTGTCCAGGCCTCTAAGCATCGTCCTCTGGACCTGCTCCAACAGGCCTATGTCTTTTCCCTTCATTTCTACCTATTGCTTGATTACTATATGAGAAAGCATAGTTTATGGAACAACATTAACTCTATTGACTAACCTAATAGGCTATTTCTGATCATTTGCCATCCTTTGTTAAGGAACAGTAGCACAAACCTACTTTTAAGTACCTTTTTTTTTTTTTTTTTTTTTTGGATTTGCCATGTTTTTCCTGAGCTATTATGTACTCTGAACACCTTGATCTCACATGTGTTTCTATTTTAAAATACAGCATTTATCTACTGCTATATTTACATCATCCTATTACACTCCTAGGATAAGCCTCTGTGGCGCAAGTACTAATAGAAAAGACAGGGTCTAAATCCTGTTTGCATTGGAAGTTGATAGTTTTGGGGTATTCCTACTACCTTTCTCTAGCATGAACTCCTCCTTATAAGACTCTACCAGGTTTTGTTTTATGCCTTCTACAGTCCCTCCCTACTGTCCCATCCTATTTTGTTACCTGAAACCTTCTTTACACACTTCTGTCAAATCTCTGCACATGAGTCTCCAAAATACTGCCACTTTCTTGCCATAAAAAGACGACTCAGAGTTGCAACATAACTCACTTTTAAAGACTTTGAAATGAAACTCTGTTCCCTTGACAAACACACCAATAGGTGTCTCTTAGGACCAAAACACCAAAAGCATCACAAGCAGGTCAGAGGTCCCCTAGGACCTTTGTGCAACTTATCCTCAAGTTCAGTCATTGCTCTTTGGGTTAGACACTCTTTAACAAACCTTTTGTAGTGATGACTTGTTCTGTAGCAACAATTTGTTTGCTTTCACGGCTTTCTTAGAAAACATAAGTCATAAAAGGCTCTGTATGTTACACTTCGAGCCGATGGCTGGAGTGCAGAAAACACAATGATGTTGTCCACCTTTATCTGAATGTTAAAATAGAAATAACAATGTTTCTCATTGACAAGCTAGTGGGATCATTAGCAATGGTTTAATTATGGTATTTGAATGAATGTTTCCAGCAGTCCAGAAAAATATAAAGGTCTTCTGTGTAAAAATAATTATTTCTGATAACAGGTGTAAGCATTAGCACCTGATAGGTATGCATGTTATGTACTAGGTGCTCTAGAAAATTCTAGATATTTCTTAATGTATTTTTTATTCATTAAAAAAATGTTAAAGGATAGCAAAATTTTGTAATAAGTGATTAATATTTAGTATTGTCTGTTGGAGATAAAAAGGCCTTCTTAAAATACGTTTCAAAAATAATTAAACAGTACAACATTTATATAAAACTTTTTGAGGCATGAGATTCCCGAAGAACCCTAGTTTGCAACCAGAAGTACATTGAAATAGATGCACTTTTGGAGTGAAGTACCCTCTACCAGCAGAAAGTACAGCAGAAAAGCTGAACACAATTGTAACATAACAAAATGAAGACTATTCATCCAACTAGAGCTACAAAGCAAGCCAATTACCCAAGTAGATTTTGAGTGAGGCCACAGTAACTCCACGGTTTTGAAAGAGTAATGACCAGTGATAAAGCAAATTACATTTTGTGGCGCCAATAATTGCCCTCAAATGTAATTTTAATTAAAGTATAGATTTGAGCTTAGTGTTTCCTTGGAAATGTTATAGGCATCACATCTAAGGTCAAAACACTTTATTTTGTGGAAAATAATTTGTCTCATTGCTTCAATAAGACGCAAGCATTTTGCCAATTGTGTGTTCCTGGAAAGGATGAAAAGACAGTAATTAAAGAGAAAAAGAAGCTCTTGAATGCTTCTCCAAGCACTAAGGGGAGAAAATGCCTCTTGTAAGCACTTAAAGGCTAACAATATATACAAGGATTATTAATTTTTACTTAGGTGTTGTGGATTAAACCAAATTATATATCAAATATTAGAAATTAATTTTGTAGGGTAATATTTAATTGTAGCCCAGCTCAAGATGGGTGTCTCCAGACAGATTTCCTGAACAAAGAAATTCCTGGACCTTTATACCCTCACAGTATGTGCACCTGATTTTCATGTGCCCTGCACGTACCTCTTGATCTAATGGTGATTTGTGACCTGGGTTATTCTAACACCTCTTTGGATTCTTTCTCCATGTTCACACAGATAGGTCATTAATTGTTTCTATCTTCCAGCCTGGACCAGCCTTAGGGCCTCTTAGCCCTTATCTGAAGATATCCAGTCTTTCTATGTTTTCTCTTTGCTCAGCCATTCATGCTAACAAACTGATTTCATTTAAAGTCCACCTATGCCAAGCTTTGAGAAAGGCCCATAAATGCTAAGCTGTAAGCAAGTTATGATTGCACTTAAACCTACGCAATTATTTTTTAATACTTTATAAATAAACTCACTTTTAATAGAAATTCCAAAAACAATAATGCCAGACAGATTTGAAATATGTCAAAATGGGACCTAAACTGTATGGAAAGATATTTTATTCAAATGTTGTGCATTAGACTAACCTATAATCCCTCATAAATCTTGGCAATAGGAGATATTAGTGTGAAAAGAGTCATATCAGACTTTCACTGGCTTAAACATTTGAAATTTAAAATATCCACTTGCTAATTATTAGGACAAAAAACATATGTAAAATTTCACTTGAAACCCCTCAATACCTGCAGGAGGTTCTTAATATTTGTTAGTACGATTTTATTTCATCTCACAGGTAAGAATACTTCTGCCTTAACTGGCTTTTTTAAAATTAATGAATGGGCTGAAATTTTCTCTCCAGGGGTAAGGAACACTCATGCCTTGTGAGAAATGTCCTGTGATTCTTGGTAGTAAAATCTTCTGAGAGACCTCATGGACATACATATCAGATATTGAAAAATGTTTCTTATTTAATGGCAACGAAAAATCTATACAGGGTTAACTCTTCAAGTAATCTTGGAATTTAAACACGATCTGAGTCACTTGTGCATGACCATTGATGTTTGCTTTAAAACTGGATTTTTATACTTCTGGTTGATTCTTTTATTTCCCCATTGGAGAATTACTGTCTTCATCTCTCCTTATAATTAAATTTGATCTCATATCTTAGAGTAATGATATGTACATATGTCATCCAAACAGTCACAAAAATTGCATCTGGATAATTTCCAAAATATGAACTCCCAAATTTGTGTAAATTTAAAATAAATTATACCATTAATCAACATACATTTATAAGAAAATAGGGAACATATTAACTTCAAGTAAGGAGAATGAAATCCAGGGTAACAAAAGAACCCATTTTTCTTCCTCTGTTAAGGCAAGTAACAGTGGCCTTGGCCTAACAGGGACTGCCCAGTAGCAATAAAGTGCAAATTTTTTTTTTCCTGGAATGGAAAGATGTTGTATTTATTGCCACAGATTTCAATTTACAAAATCAAAAATATAATCCGATCCACAGTTTTAAAAGCAAACAACTGATAAAGACACAATCTGATGGTTATTTGATTTGGGTCATCATTATTCAGATGAAGCACACTATACAATCTGACATTTGTGGAGGATCTCCCAACAGACTTCACAGTTACAGTCTAAATGTGAAAGTTTATGCAACTGCATTTTTTTCATTAAACATCAGATGTAACATATTTTTTTTTGTTTGAACTACTTTACTTTTTCAAAATACCAGTCCATAGACTTCCAGTTTTCAAGAGATTTATTAGTTCCTGTTAATACAGTTTCCTGTTTCCTTTCATTACTCAATACATTCCCCATCTTTCATTATATGTAATTGTTCCTTCTAACTGATTTATTTAGAAAAGTTTAAGGTCTTATGAAGATATCTTACTGACAAGTTAAGTGAATTCCTCCAGATTTTACCTTAATGTGAGCTAGTACCTCAATATGAGCTAGGAATTAGCCTGTTGTCTCTTACCCATCTTACCACTAGGGGAACCTTTTATGAACTTGTCAAATTTACCATCTCTGTCAAGAAACATATGTGGCCTTGTGACTATCTCAAATGTCTAAAAATCTCTAAAATGAAAGAGTTTTCTGAAAAGTCACTGATATAAAACATTAACTGAGTACTTTATACCAGCTAGTGTAAAGATCAGCCCTAATAAAAGGATGATAAAGTATATTCTATATTGTGTTAGCCATCAGCACGCTTGTAGCAAGCGTGGGTAGAGCCCTTCTCAAATCTTCGTTTGCGAAGCCTAGCCATGCTATGTCTAGAATTTTCACTGATACTTAAAGGAAATGCACAACAGATTAAGAGGTTGATTTCTTTTTTTTCTTTTGGCATGGGAGAAAATTAACTTTTCTATTGATGTCTTCTTGATGCAATGATGCAGTCAACTATTCTTCTGACCTGTCTGTCTTGCAAATGGAAAGCGTCAGTCTTCCACTGTTTTATATAATGGTCTCTGCAAGTCCTAAAAACATTTACTAAGCAGATTTGGTACATGTAAACACTAAAACTATTCTAATCAAACCAGAAAAAGTACAAAGATAGAAAAAAAAGCAAAAATACTCATTGCAATGGATAGAAGTACCTATCTAGAATATATCGGTTGTATAGGGTAAAGGAAGAAGTTTCATCTTCCTGAGCAACATGTTCACATTTTGCTCCTGAGGCTGCCAGCTCTGTAGCTCACAACAGCTGCTACAAAACGTCAGATTCTTTTGTGCCTGATGCCACCTCATACTGTGATAGAGCAGGCTTACGCTGGATCTTCATAGTCCAAAATGACCAAAATCAATCTCTGTTTCCGAATAAACAAGATTGCTAGAGCAGAAAATGATTACAGTCTGCCTCATGCTCTGTGATGTGGCTGGAGTCCTGAGAGGACACTGAGAACAGAAATCAGACATACATTTGCAGTATGACCATACACTACAGTGTCATTGACCCAGTTTCTCCTGGCACTAGTTCAACTATGGTTACACTTAGCTAGAGGCAGCGGAATTTGAAGATGTATTTGCTATCTGTATTTAGCTAGAACGTCTGCTGCACTGAGGTGCTGGGGAGAGCAGACATACCACAGGTGAAGAAGGAGTGTTTGCATTATTATCTTTGTGAAGATTTTAGAGATGAACTGACATATACTCCCTTTAATTGCTTACAAGGGACAGATCATGTGAAAGCTTTAGTTTTGTTTTGTTTTGTTGTTGTTGCTGTTGTTTTTAAGCCACAGAAATACTCTTCAGCTAGGTTTCTGCAGAAGGTAAGGTTTTGGCCAACATGAACCAGTCAAAACTCCACTAGTGCAAAACTGAAAATTGGAAATGCTGGTTCATGGGGGCTGAAATCACTTACAGCGAAATTTTCAGTTTGACAAAGGATTTTTGAAATACAGTCAGTTCTGAGGGCAACCTATCTTTCTGTCTTTTGTTTAGATGCCTTTCCCTCTTCCTTTCCTCTGTGTTTTGAGAACGGCACAAGAACTCTGGAGTGGACAGATTTGCTACATAGGTTGAGGATCTCCCTTGAAATGCTAGGATGGCTGCTGTCAGTACATATTTCTGTTCTGGGAACATTATGTCTTAGGTATCAGCCCCTTTAGTCTCTTGCAGTTCAGACAGATCTTTTCAGGCAGATTTATAAAACTGCTAGATTTATAAAACTGCTTTAAAACTTTAAATCCTGCTTTTAGAAGTGCTAGTTCCTCCTCTCCCTAAGCACCTTTGTTTGAGGGGCTGAGATTGCAATCCCTGGGTGACATAAGAACTTTTTTCAGTTTGCCAGTATGCATGAGGTGGTGACAGGGCAAAAGGGCTGGTTCATGGGCTCTTTTCTGTTCAGTTTTCTGTGTGTCCTTACATTTTTCAAAATTCCCTTTTCTTTTAGTATCAGAAATTCTTTACTAAGAGTGTGGTGATGCACTGGAACAGGTTGCCCAGAGAGCTGGTAGATGCACCACCATTGGAGCAACCTGGTCTAGTGGAAAGTGTCCCTGGCCATGGCAGGGGGTTGAGACTAGATGAACTTTAAAGGTCCCTTCCAAACCAAGCCATATTCTGTGATGCTATATTTATTTAGCTCATTTTATACATTACCTATGCACGTAGTGCCATTAAATACAGATTTTACTGCATGGTAAACTGCTTTGAGGAATGTTTATACCCTTTCCCAGTCTCTGGAGATAATCATGCTTACAATGAATTTGCTACTACTGTGCTGCATAAAAGTTATAAACTCTTTTTTAAGCTTTCCTCCTACATCTGATATTTTGATTAAAAATATCTTTTTCTATATGATTTTTTTTTTACAACTTTTGCATTTTTCAGGTTTGTCTGGAGTCTCTGGCCATGGTCATATTCCACAATAACTATTTTTTAATAACATAGTATATTTCAATTATAGAGGGTGAAAAAAAAAAAAAGGAAAAAGAAAATTACTTGTTTCTGGTGAAATATTTGTCAGCAAAACAATGTAGTAAAATACAGATAAAAATATAGTTTTCCAAGAACTGTTGGGCATACATAGAAATTTTATTTGCTTTTCTTTTGTTCTTACACTCACGTCTGCCCCAAACATATTCCAACTAATTTGATACAGAAAATTATCAGCCAATATGTTTTCCTTTTTTTTAAATGATGGCAAATAACTATTTTAGAGATGCATTTAATTATGTCCATGAATCACATATTTTCCTACACTATCTAAGGTGTTTACTTGTTTTATGACTGTCTGCTTTGTGATCCCCAGAAGAAGGTGTATATGCAGATCTCCGTTCAGATTTCCTTATATTCTTACACTGGAGGATGCACTTAACAAACTATTTTGGGAATGAGTCTGAGAAAGTTCAAAAAAAGTCTGGGGACATGCCTGCTCATGCATTTGAGATAGAGCAGGGGGCAGAAATGGGAAAGGAGGTGCCTGTCGAGTGGTGAATATGCGATATATCTCCGTGGGACTGCAGTGGCACTGACAGCACAGAGCTTCTCAGAGGTAATTTTCACTAACCAGCTCTGCTGCTTAAAAGCCCTGGCAGCCATCCCTGGTTCAGGTCCTTCAGGCTCTACTAAACAATTGTGTGTGGCAGACAATCCAGCCTTTTCCATCTGCTAGAAATCTCCTAGGACATTCAGAGTGAGGGGCAAGAAGTACATCTGCAACACAGAATAAAAGCCATCCTGTCTTGGTCTGAGAAAACTAGTGTAAACAGATTTACTTGTTGCCCTGAATTTCCAATTTCTATTCCTTCTTCTTGTGGGAGTTTTAGATCCTAGTTTTTGTCCTCATCCCATGCATAAAATGCAATTTTTAGTGTTATAAAATTCAGTATGAACTAACATTCTTCTCCTGTTTTCTTTTGGCTGCCAAAAGCTAGTAGCTGAATAACAAGGTTCAGAAACATCTTCAGAAACAAATTGCCTCCTCAGCCAAAGATATCTATCTCTCTCAGATATGATTAAAAAAAAAGAGGAATACCTTTATGTATATTTCCTCTTATCCATGACATATTATCAAAGTAGTGATGTTCTTAGGTTTCAGGATGAAGTAAAAAAGTGAAGAATTAGGGAGCAGGATGTCTGTTCTTTAAAGCAGTAAGGACCTTTCCTTGTATTTCCTTGGGCACACATTTTAATCTTTCCCAATGAGACTGGATAACCACCATTCTAACCAGTTACTTCTAGCTCTGATCAGGAAACTGAAACAACTTGTAGGTGTCTTTCTGCCTCTGTTATGTCTTTTCAGCAGCTCTCACACATACAGCTGATGAATGCAATTTGACCACTTTTTGGATATTCTGCTTTATGCTTTTTAGATATTCTGCTTTATTGGAGACACTGTTACTTTAAAATGTTTCCCATGCTCAGAACCAGTAGTTCTGAATCCTTGAGGTCACTTTTTCTTTCTTCTCTTGTCTTTTCATCTTTCTTCTATTGTTTTAAAGCAGGTATGATGTTCAGGTTTATAGCAGCCTCTTCAAAAAAATAATGTTCTTTACCAACTTCATTTACCAGCTCTCAGTACTTGCATGGACTGCCAAGGTTCCTCTGGGGTTATGAACCCTCAATGTTTAAATTTAAAATGACTTGCAACCTTGACTGCTTAGGTCAGAGGAACTGTGTTCAAAAGCTACAGAAATCAGGAGCTAGTAATTTGAAGAAAATTTTTGGAAAGTGTAATTTATCATTGCTTTTACATTTGAGTTCATTGAAAGATGTCATGCAGTGTAAGTACAAAGTTATACTGATGACTTCACTTAATAATGGTATTGTGGGCTGAGTAACAGTGGAGAGAAGTAGAGAAAGAAAAGCACAGTATCCTTAGTGCTACTTGAATCTCTGAGTGGCTCAGCTTTTCATTCTTCCGTAGAGTATCTCAAAGTATAGATGGTAGGAGATTGATTTTATTTGTATCTAACCTCAGCTTTCCTAAGTTTTGGTGTATCTAAGAAAATAATCTGTATTCTATAGAACTTTAAAGGAAGGAAACACTCCAGAACGTAAGGTAATCAAAACCATTTACTTTTAGATTTTGCAGGAGAATTTGATTAATTTGGCTGACTAATTTTTTAGTTTAATGCTTGCAGAAAAATTTTAAAAGTATTAAAATTAAATATTTGCTCACGTCTGGCTTCATGTATAGCAGATATACATGTACTGTGCATTTGTAGAGGTTTATTATATTGGGATGGATATCATTGAACAGATATTGTATAAGGCATATGTTAGAGGTTAGTCAAGCATGGAGATCTCAAAGAGAAATTGCTGCATAAAAGTAAACACAACAAATTTGTTGAGGTCAGGTATGCAATTTGTATGTAGTTTTGAAAGAAATCTTTTTAGGATGGCTACTGCCTTTTAATTGTTTTTAAAGGGAATCTTAAGAAACTTGTATTTCTTAGTAGGTGAGCTTCAAGGTGAACTGAAAGGAGAAAGAAGCTGTGAAAAAGCACATAGAAATTGCCATTTTTTCCCCCCCTAGAGCTCTTTCACTGATGCATTTTTAATACTACTTTCAAAGTGAGAAAAGACATTATTTCTATGTGTTGTTAACACCAAGAAACTGTAAAATAATGAGACAAACTGTTTATTAATGACAAGCTAATGGCATGACATGATATTTTTCATCATTATACCAGATTTTTATTGAGTTGTCAATGACAACATCTGGCCTAGAAGAGTTATTCTTTTTGTTCTTTTTTCTCCTCTGTTGAAGGGTGTTATCTCACTGAAATTAAATGGCTGTTGTGTGTAAAGGTCTTAAAAAAATGGAAACAAAAGGTCCAATTTACTGGATGTTTACTTCAGTGTTTATACTCTTTTCTTTTTTTTTTTTTTTTTTTTTTTTTTTTTCAGGAAGAAACCATGTACCTGCCGGGCCTTGCTAATGACAAATAAATTAGGTGTTACCACTCTATGACTATGCAAAGTCTGTGTTCTTTGTTTTCTATCCACTGTTGGTATGGGTTGTTTGGGATTTTTGGTGGAATCTTTGAAATAAAATCCAGGGGGTTTTCTTATTTTTGTTTCCCATTTTATGAGATATACTTTCTTATGAGAGATTTAACAGGGGCTGAAGTTCATATTTCAATAAATCTATCACTAATAAGATAAACAAAACATTTTGTTAATAGAGAAATGGGCAAAAATCACTTCCTGTACATTTTAACATCTATGTCTTGTAATTTGTGCACGAATAGTTAGAAGAGCTTTCAACTATTGTTCATTAAAAGGAGCTGTTAACATATTCTCTTCCTTAGGAAAATAAACCTTAGTAAATCTAACTAAAATTGAAAGGCTACATATAAATAGTTGTCTAGGTCATCACTGTCCAGGCATGGTTTTCTTGAGCACAGTTTCATTTAGCACATTTGCTTCACAGTATAGCAAGTTTGTTTCTCACTGATGAACTGCACTTCCAGTCACTGAGGTCTGGTTCTACAGCTGCTGAGAAATAGGAGGGATGGAGAAGTCAGAGAGTGGTCACTGCTGCGTCGAGCATGGTCTTGCCTATGTATTATTCAAAAGGCAAGATTATAGTGCTAGCACTTCTTGTTGAACTGAAATAATCTTTAAGTTAAAAAAAATTATTCTGATGGAAGAGTAGGACTGTAGTCAAGCCCAACTATCTTTCCAAGGAATATCACTTAGGCCTAAACATTACTGTAGGCATTATTTAACTGTCGAGTGATATGTGTGTGTGCCAGATCTGGACACATGCACACTATAATTTTCATGATAATTTACAAATGGCACAACAGGCACGTAGAGCAAAACTGCACATAAGAATTAGTAATTGTCTTTTTTTTTTTTTTTTTTAATATATCATAGCCCTAGTTTCTGCTCTAGTATCTTTTTTTAAGTCTCATTTTGAATAATTAATTATCTCAAAGAAACAGTTGACAGCTACTTTGTAAGGAAGTGTAAACGCAGCTGTAGGAGTGTATTTCTTCATAATTGCATGCATGCTGTTTTTGACAGCCTGTTCAAAACTGTATTTGCAGGAAGTCCTTGAAAGAGCTGCTTCCCTTCAAGCATCCTTGCCTGAGGCACTTCCAAGCATCTTCAGACTCATTCAGAACACTGTTGCCTTTTCTCCAGTCTGGCCTAAAACTTCGCAGGGAAATGCATGTCAAAAGGTGCTCCCACCATAATTTCTCCTTTGTATTCAGTAAGGAATAAAAGGATTTAAATTTATTTGATTTATTAAATATGGGCTGCAGACTATTTTTCTGACCTAGTTATCTACCAGTCATAGTGGAAATATAATTAACATGGACACAAATTATGACTGTTGATTCTTTTGGCAGTAAAATATCACTCATAATGCACATTTATTATGGTTGCTATTACTAACCACATTGATTCTCAGCATGCTTAAGGAATACAGTGACAGACAATATTGTGTGAGGTGCTGTACAAAAAGTCATTGCAGAGACTCCAAAGAGTGCTACAAATGTGCTGCCATTAAACAAGCCCGGGGTTGTTTATGAGACGAGTGACATCGCAGCTCATCTTTCTTAGTGGCAGGACTAGCGATCACTTTTACCTGCAGTTTTTCTGGAGAAGCTGTCTCTGTCATTAATACTTGTCTCTTATGGTGTGACAAGAGTGTTAGCAATTTTGGTAATTTTCTCTGATTAGCTGCGTGACTTACACAAGGTTTAGCAGCACTTTTTTTCTTTACCTTTTCCTTCACTTTCATGTGAGGGCTTGAAAGTTTAAGAGAATACTTTTAAAACATGTGGGAACATATGGATTGGCTGCTTTTAATAAAACTAGCTTGTGAATGTATAGTAAGATGAAGCAAAACAATTAACCATATGACACCCAGATGAAAACCATGCAGAATATTAGCAGGAGTTGCCTGTCTATGGACATATTTAATTATTTAGATCATTCTGCACTTGATTTCTCTTCATGTCCAACGTCCTTAAAATAGAAAGAGTGTAAGAATCTTTCTCATCCCTTAACTTGCAAAAGAAATAGCTGAATAGATAGAATTGATCCTCTTCATGTAAAAACATTTGTTAAAGTTATGCCTTATATGAGTACCTGCAAGCAGACCCACAATAGAAGTCAGGCTGTGATGAGAAAAGAAGTTATAGCTTATTCCTTTTCAAAAATTATCTTTTTTTTTTTTTTTCTCTAGAAACTGTATATGCATATATATAACATATATTTTATGTATACAGTTGCAGACTCTGTAAACTATGGAGAGAATTGGGGAGATATGTTTCATGATCAGATTACTCACTTTATTTCTAATGTATTCATTTTTTTTTTTTAATTTATAAGGTTAATAAAGTAATTGTAGCAGTTGACTTTTAAGCAGCTTCAAGTCCATCTGCCCTTAATTATGTCCGGAAATTTGCTTTCAAGTCATTCTCTGAAAGAAACCCTGCAGTTAATGAAGTGATTCCAGGACTTGAATTTATATTAATATGAAAGAGTTGCTAACACAGTCTGAAACATATTATGACTTGATAATATACATTTCTTAGGAAGATAATCCTGTTCCAATTTGTCTAGAACAGAAAATAAAATATTATAGAAGCAATTTTTATATATGTATATAAAGTTCCTCGGAAGAACCTCTTCTTCATTGTTATATACCTTTTCTTGATTTATAGTTGAAAATTTGCAATAATAGATTGCGGAGTAGTACAAATGGAGATAATAGATTTCTTAGCATTACAGAGTCTAACTGTGAAAAGACAGCAGACTTTCACAAATGTACTGTCTAGCCATGCAGTAATGAATGCAAAGTATTCAGAGTCATCTCTTTTAAAGAATCTTTTTCTCTAACCCTTGAGATAAAGGTAATTCTTTAGAGTCATTACAATAAGAAACTGAATCAAAGCAGAAATTTTCAGCTGAAACTAGAATATTCAGTTTTCTATCTTTTGAGTTATTTTCTTTTTATTGTTATCTATCTGCCCTTTCTTCTACTATTTTCATAATAACATATTATGAAAAAAAAATTAATAAATTTGGCAATTCATTTATCTGTATTTTACACTTGCACGACTGTTTCTCGGATCATTTTGTATATGAATGTATAGCAAGCTTCTCATAGCAAAATTTGAAAATGTTCTCTAATATCTAGATCCACGTTAGATATTCTTAGATGCTAAACCAAAGATAAGCTTACAGGCTGAGCCTCCACTTCTACTCCCAATATTGTACCTTACCAGAATTTATCATTCTAGTTTGATTAAAAATCTTGAATCTAATTTTTATTGCTGGATTATGAGAGAGACTGGATTATCAGCCTTGAAGCATCTTCTAGGATATGCTCTAGGTCTGAATACACATTGTTCTCAATTCCAGGCGAGACTACAATGGTGAGGTCAATATGTCTGCCATGTCTGTGACTTGCAGTTTCTAAGAATTCAGTGAGAATGATCTCTTACTAGAAAATAAAAAAGTCTTACATTGTCATGTTTTTGTTTTCAACACATTACAGATCATGTTGTGGAGGTCAAGCACTTTTCCTTGGTCAAAAGGATCTTCTCTTGATTCAAAAGTACGGATTATGTTGAGGGAGAGATTTGTGCCAAGTAAAATATTTTGTGAATTCATGTCAACATTGCAATATTGTTTTGTCTGAAAACAGATAAAATCCTCCTCACACCCCCAATTTATATTTTAAATGTTTAAATCAAAATGCCCTAACATTTCAATTCAAATGCTTTGTTCTGAAATGTAATTTACAATAAAGATTTCCCCCAAATAAAAATGATCAGAATTTTTCTTTTAGGTTGAATCAGTAATTTTGTGGTGACCTAGAAAGGTTACCAAAATGTCACTTTAATGAACTTCATTTTTTAAAGATATACTTATAAAGGACCCAAATAATAATTTTAGGTGTTATGTTTGTTTGTTTGTGTGAGGCTTTTTTTATCCCCCCAGGGAACTGCTAAACTTCAGAACTGTGTTACTCTCTTGTTCTGCTTTTTTTATTGCTGACTTTTTTTCCTCTAAGTCTCTTTCACATAAAATTTTACATAAAATTTTTACTTGGTAAAAATTTTGTCCACTTTACAACAATTTTTTCATCTGGAAATCTACATAGCAGGTCTGAACATAGCAGGTCTGTATTTCTACAAAATACATAGGCACATTACCACCTGAAATGCCTCTAATTTGGGTGATCATCTTGTGTATGAGGGACTTGTTTGAAGGTCCATTTTTAAAAAGAGTTAGACTAAGATGTACTTATGAGTTAAACTTGTAAATCTATAATTGTCCTGGCAGTTAACGGAGAACAATTGAACCTTTGGCCTGAGACTGGGGAAGGAAATGCTTCATGAGAAAGTGAAAGTCAGGTGAGATATTATGGTGCTTATTGGAGTAGCTAAAGAATCATCATGTTTCATTATTGTGTTGTTTTTAGATATATAACAAAAATAGCTTTGTTAGAAAAAAATATTTTCAACACGTAAGCCATTAATTCTGTCTTTCTTTCCAAAATTTACTTGCAATTAGTGGCATTATGCAAGAAGGTTGTAACATTTTTATCTGTCTTTGTCACAGAAAATTACTTAATACAGGCTATTGAACGTTTTCATCGTGAAGAAAAATTCAGCCATTTGTCTGAGATTTCCTGATGCATTAGATTACACCTGGAAATTCTGGATCAGTAGATGCTCAATATGTGCAGATCAGTTTTAGATACAGAAAAACAGACTGATGCATCTCTGATTGACTCTGTATGTGTTAGCTGATATGTGGTAAGTCAGAGGCATAAAGAGCATTGATTTTACTGTGTGGGAACAGTGAGTCATCAAACTCCCTCTTCACAGCTATGAATCAAAAACCAAATAAGCATGCACATTTTCATGCATGCAGTAATAGAAAAAAATAAAAGGGATATTTATGTATGACTATTCAAGATTTACTATCTTTTTCATTTCTTTTATAGTATCTTTTTATTTGATTTATACACAAAGGGCAGAGGTGAACAAGATGGTACACAGGTTTGTTGAGTTCTGAGTTTCTTCCCCAGTAAGAGTAGGTAGTATTTCAATTGGAAAAGATGCAGAAACACTGCTAGCGATCCACATGCACAGAAGTCACAGGATCAAAATCACCCTGTAGTTAAGCAACTAATGTCACTGGCTATCAGCTGTAGGTGAGAGGAAGTAATTTCTTTCTTTGAAAATATAGCAAGATTGCCAATTTCTTACGTCTATGTTGCACATCTCGCATGACTACACTAGTGCTCCCTTCACAATGCATCCTTGTTACCCACAAATTGCTCAGACTAAAGAGTCTGATGTAAATCTGGCTTTCCCAGTGCCCAGTTTCTGACTGATAAGTAATGGGAATCATTGCAGTGACATCCTAAGCTTGCTGCCCTCAGGCATCACTAGCAATGTTTTAGTGAAAACAGGAAGGGAGAGATGCTAAGACGTAGATAGACTTGGATCCACACATACAATAAACTGAAAAGTGCAACTACACAGTCAAAGGGAAAATTATTTACCTCTGGGAAAGTATACTACCCTAGAAACTAGAGATGTGCCGTGGAAAAGCAACTATCAGAATGAAAAACGTTTCTGGTTGGGTTTGGACACAGCGACTAAGCAGTCTCATATAAAGCTTAAAGCACAGGCTCAGTCTGGTTAATGAAATAATTGTTAGCTTATTTTGTTTACTTGAGACATTCCTTGAGAATGTTCAAAAATCAAATCTGTTCTTACTGCATATAATAGCTGTAATTTTCAGTGTATGCATGTGGGTGGGTAACCTTTTGAACTGTCTCCACAATGAAAGCTTTGGAACAACAGTAACTGCAGGTAGCCAGCTATATTTGTTTAAACGAACTTCTGTTGCCATTAAAATATTTATAAAAACCAAAAGGGCTGTGGATGCAGCTTAGCAGATATTTGTTTGCATTTTAAGGAGATAATTATGCAATGTCCACCAAGGTTCTGTGCAATCTACAATAGTAATTATAATAATTTACAAAAATACAAATTACATTCCAAAATATGTACCCCATTGCAAATTATTCTCGTCTACATTTTTAAACTACTTAGAATAATAATGCTCTCCTACAGTATTACTGCTTGCATTGTTTTCACTCTGGTTTCTTCTACTTTTGTGTGATTACTATTGATGTTCTCTCACATTGCAGAGCAGATTCCCTTTTTCGTCCAAGTTACGTAAGCAGCTGTCTCAAACAGAACCACTGATGCAAGAGGCAGCAAACTCATCTTACTCTATGTACCTATCTACTATTAGCAGCACATGAGACATGTACAGGTGCAGTACAAAAATTTCCAGTTCTATCATTTGCAGTTGAAGGTGACACTGTAGAGCAACACCACCACGATTTTTGAAGCTTCAAGTGCTTTCATCCTGCTTCTTCACACAGGCAAGCTACAAAATGTTAATTGCTTTTGGACACTGTGTCTGTAAGTGAAAACACAGATATACTGAAATTAATGCAGACTAGAAACTTTGCTGCGTCATAATTCAACTTGACTTAAGGAGAGAGAACTTTTTGACACCTTTCTGTCTTTCTGAGCTTGACACTGGTAACTGGGATTAATCTACTCTACACTGGGCTACAGTAGTGCTGGGACAACACTTTTGCTAACACAGTTAGCAAAGCTGTATCACATGCCATTAGTTCAACGACAATATCTCATTTATCTCCTTTGTTTTTATTAGTCTGTGTCAGAAATCTGATGACCCAACAGAGTCTTTGCTAATGGTGTAATCTATCAATGCCCGAAGTGTAAATAAACCACCTTCTTGTGTCTGTGTTATTCAAGATTGTCTACAATGTGATTTAAGAAAAAGATATTTAAAAGTATTTACAGAACAACCTAGCCGGATCCTAGCTCACTTTCAAAATGCCTGGAGTGCTAAGAGGTGAATCATGTAGTTTCCAGAGGTATCTGATTTAGGGAAGAATTCACATGGGAAGTGGGCACTGAAACCATGTCTAAGCTTCCACTGCAATCAACAGAGAGAAACAGGAAAGAGTAGGATGTAACTCCACTCCTCTAACAGGGCTAGAAGTTTGCAGATAAATAGTTTTCTATAATATCCACTTTCTCTACCAACTCTGAAAAGGAGCCTTCGATGAACAGTTTGGAAACAGGCAAGCGAATCTCCTCAGTGCTTAAAACAAATCTTAAAGCAGAATAAATCTTTCTTTTGGAATACAGATAAAAAACCACAGCTGATCAAACCAATAATTTGAAGCTCAATAAGCTTCCACTTTTGATGGATTTTGTTTCACAGGAAAATTTCTGTCTGGCTCTAAACAAAACTGCTAACATTTCACTATATGGGGAACCGTTCCGTAGGCAAGCTCTCCTGGCAGCTCCATTCAAACCAGAAGAGTTTTCCTATTTTCCCAGTAAGGGCTTTTGCCTCCTCAAAAGCATGCTCTTTGCCTTTTTTAAAGAATGAAAAAATTAGTGTCTCAGCCTTCAGTGTGCAGTGTGATTGGTTTTGCTACATTAATATTTCAGCTAATTCATCAGAACATATTATTGACCTGCAATAACATCAGAGGCGCTATTCCTCCACAGAGTTCCAACTGGTTTTGCACTTGGTGAAAACATTAAGAGATGCAGAGGTTTTAAATCTATAATGTTGAAATGAATTAGAGATCAGGGCAGAATGTTTTGCAAGTTGATGAAAGACATAGAATTGGTTTTGTATTTGGCAAATCTTCTGATTCTATCCAGTAACCTCTCAGGCCTCTCAAAAACCTTGGGATTTTTGTCCTTCCAAAGAAGGAAATATATTTAGTATAAGCCAAACGGTGAAATATTTTGATAAAAAGCATCTGTCTTGCTTTTCTGGGGAAAGATGAGCATGAGGAAGGGCATATTTTAGCCCAAATTTTAAGTGATATAGGACACAGCACATCCAGACCTGGCATTTGAGTAAGGACTCCCAGGTGACACGATATGGAGTCGCCTGACAGTTACAGGGCAGTCCAAGCTGGCATCTTCCAGTGAGCATGTGAGAAACTTTACATATAGACACACATCTCGGTTATTGCCTCAGACTGTGCACAGTAGGCACTTTGAGGGAGCAACTTCTGTGTCTGCTGCAGACTTGGATATGTTCACAACTTGCCCTTAACACTTTGAATTTATCTGATGTCTTACTTTATCACGGCTGTTATGAAACCTGCATTTCCTTATTCCACCAGCATAAAAGTACTTTTTAAAAGAAAGAAAAGGAAGAAAAATAGGATGTATATTTCCCCTCCTCCCAGTGTCCACTTATATATGTTCCCTGTGTGCAGAAGTGCAGCTTTTAAGGTACATCATTTTGTAGGGTTTTTCTGTAAGGATAATGTTTTAAGGTGAATAAACACAGTTTCTGCCTGCTTCACACAGTCGTTGCCTTAGTAACTGTGGCATAGTGCAGCTGAAGTGTGCTAATACCCTTGAAAGGGAATTTGAAGGAAGCAGATGGGCTGTGATTATCATTGGTTGGATCTATTAGACCAGTAGATTGTGAGACACTAAAAATAATGTCTCCAATTGCTTAAAAAATTAATTTTTGCAAGTGGAAGCATTTTTCAATGTGATTACTGAAGATATATATAATTGTATTTGCAACTTTTTTTTTTTCAGTTTATGTGACGGGGAAAGATGCTACTTTCCTCTCTCTTACCTGTAGATGTACTTGATAGCTTTACTTTATTTTTGGTGATTTCTTCATTTCAAGACAGTAGCTGCTGGTATGAACAAAGTGTGTTAATATGTTAAAAAATTAATTAATCCATAATGAAAAAAAAGAATTAATTTATACATGAGTGACAAAAGTTAAACTTGAAAACAAAGACAAGAGAGGCAATACTAAAATGTCATTACAATAAAAAGAGTACAAACACACAAGGAAAACAAAGGAAAAAATCTGATACTTGCAACTTTGATATTTTTGTGGAATATGAGTTCTTTCCTGGATGAAAGCTGCAATATATTGTATCAGGGAAAAAAAGCTGTTTGGAAAGAAACATGAAAAAGTTTTGTAAATTATCAGCTTACTGACTTACAGAGTGAAACTTTTTTATCATAGCTTAATTTACCCTAAAGCTATTCCAAAGGAAAGGAAAGTGAGTGACAAGATTTCTGCTTTTTCAAATTTTAAGAGAGAAGTTCTCTCTTAATAGGAAAATTTGCAGGCTCAGTGTTAAATATTCTATAACATTTGAAAATAATTGGTCACTAAACTAAAAATTACTTCTAAGGAAACAGAACTCATGTAGCAGAAGCTTCTTCTCATACCCATGAGAACTTAAAGTTCTTCCCAAATGTAAAAAAAAACCATCTAGCTTAACAGGAATCACATATATGAGAAGTGTGAGAGAAATAATCCTTTTATTGGCCCTGAATCTTCTGTATGAAAAGTCTCCATTCGTGGTGTTTTAACAGTATCAAGTATCATAGACACTTGGCAGTAAGGTTTCACATTTATATAAGCATGGTACCTGGCTTAGTAATAGTAATGGATGGCAACCACACAGAAAATGTTGAAAGCTGCAGTTCTCTAAGGTAGTCTGTGATCCCAGGAGTTTCTGACATGGTCACTGAGAGGGGTGCAGGATCATTTTTCATTTTTCCTCAGATGTAATTCTTGCATAGTTTTGTATGAGTGTATGTTATCTTCATTCCTCTTTCATAAAACTGCTGTCAAAAATGCTCTGATTGCAGCTTATTTTCACAGCTGGGATGCCTGACTGTTTGTAGCGCTCCCTCTTATGGTCTCTAGGAAACTGAAAGAGTTGAGGGACTGGAGGAAAACGATAGGTATGAAGTTGGAAAAAGACAAGATTACATCAGCCAAGCTCATGAGGCGCTACTTTTACTCCTGGAGGAAACAGCTTTTGGAGCAGAAGAAGATAACAACATGCAATTGCCAGGAAGAGTTTGCTGTTAAACTAAAAGGTATTTTAACTAATAAAAAGGTTTTTTTACTAATTTAGTTAAACTGAAGAGGTATTTAAAACTTCTGTCCTATCTTTTATATATACCTGTTGATGCCTGAAACTTAAGGGGCTCCCCTGTAAATCTCCCTCACATTTCAAGTAATGCAGCTTTCCATGAAAGCTGTGCTTTATATTGACATAGGCCCATATGGGAAGGGGGAGGTGGTTTGGGGTATTTACTGAACTCCACATACCCTTTGAAAATTGAACATGAATTTTCTGAACATCTCAGAAGTTTTTCAGCAGTGGATGCCAGCAAAGACCAGTCGCAGAGCCAGGAGGTTGAGGTAAGTGCTCATAGATATGTGGTACCCTCAGTAACACTCTCACAGTTTGATTTATTCTAGAGGCAGACTCATAGAATGTGTGTGAAATCATGTCATATTATTTATCTTGTCTGTGAGCTGGCAAAGCTGGAAATAGGTGAGAAATATTTATATTTTCCTGTTTTTTTCTATTCGTGCAACTCAGTCCAGCTGAATACATTGACATGACTTAAAGGTAGTGTAAATCTCTCATGCACTGTTACAGCTTCATGATTTGAGGCCCAGAGAAGTGGCCAAGGATTCCTGGCTTTTATAGGGGTCAGCAGGTCTCATTGCCATTTTAATAGTTTTGTTTTTGACATGGCTTTTATCCATTAGCTGGTTGATCAGCTGATGAGCTCAGCAGAATAAAACAGGGCGTGAGAGAGAGAACATACAGAATTTAGATAAGCAAGTTATGAATGTAAACCCTCATGAGACTTTTAAGATTAGACATCTTAGTTGGCTAGATATTTAGTCCTGGATATGTTCAAGATAGTTGACTTGGCCACAGTATACATAGTAAGAAGAGTGACAAGTAAGATGAACCACTTCTTAAGGTTTAATTGCCTTTCTTGGTTAAAGAAGTATCCATGTTACGATCTGCCCCAGAAAGAGAGCGTAACCCAGGTTCTTTTTGATGAATTTTGATGGATTTGAGTAAAACAAGACCAGTGAATAATCAGTGTTCGTAAATATATATGTAGGGTTTCTTTTACAACAATTTTGTTTCAAAGGCAAACAGGTATGATGCCATTTTGGGTGTTATCATCTATAGTAATACAGCAATATTAAAGCATAAAAATAACACTTAAGAAAATATATGAGGGAGAGAAAGGGAAAGAAACTAAAAGGGTCCTAAGATATACGTAGTCACCATCCTCTGGATCCAGCAACAAAACTTATTTGCAGTTTCCATATCTGTTTGTTGAAGAGTTGGTCACAGTCCTGTCTAAGCAATGATCTTGATCTGTTGGGGCTGGGAGAAATCACCTCATAACTCAAAGATTTCATGGGTTGTTATACACTTCATGCTCAGGTGGGAATGCCTTGTGCCTCCCCTGGCGTGGGGAGTTTTACAATTAACAGTGTCACAGGACTTGTCTCCAGTCTCTTACACCTCCTAAGATGTTACAGCCACCTACTATGTCAGCACCAATCATGGTCAGTCGGGGCCCAGCATTTGAGATGCATATCCCAGGCTAGATGAGAAGATTCTTTGAGTTTCTGGGAGGGATTTTTAAAGCAGAGTTATCATGTAAGTTAGGAAATCAGCATGATAAAAAGGATTATCCCATCCCATAGGATTTGCTTCTTATTAGCCTCTTCCCTTACCTGGAAATCTAGTTTGTTAGCTTCAGGTATGCATACCCTTCTGCACCCGGGATAGCTGGGCAATGGCATCCACTTATCTCGTCTGAAGGTCCTTTCCCTGTAGGCATATTTAGGAAGGGATGGGCTTTGCTGGGTGAGCAGCTGTTTCTTTTCAGTTTGCTACAGCGACAAAAGTCTTCTGGTGATTTTATGATGTTTAAGCCATTAACTATTTCAGTCTCTGACAATCCATCACTGTAATACAACAGTGATGAACACTATAAAAAATCCTGAAATAGAAAATCTGAAGGATATTGTTAATATATATATGTATAGAATAACAGATATAGTTTCAAATTTTGTGTGGTCCCAAATGTGTGACAGAGCACACAGGAAAAAAGACTACGCATAGTAAAGGAATCGGGGAACACTGGAAATTAAGCATATTTTGGCAATCTTAATTACAGGCTTTTTAAGGACTATAGGATTTGGCTTTAGTCTGTTTCTTTTGTTTCTGTAGTGTTTAAAAAAGAAATTAATAAAAATGGTCTGATCTGACATTGCTTAGTAACTTCTTTTAATTTGCAGTTAACATGACACGAGCTCACAGAGAGCTTTTTAATTAAATACTTCAAAACAAGAAGGAAATTCTTCAAAGAACTTGTTTGAATTTAAGTGTCACTAACTGAAACTTAACTGAGAGGGGGTAAGTTTTTTTAAATGCAGTAAGGTGAAAGATCTTGCAAAGCTGCTTGGAGATTGACTTACTGTAGTTTATGATGTTAATTATAGAAAAGTTGTTATGGAGATCAAGGTGAAAGCAACCTTCCCTGCTGTGTGGTTACTTCATTTTGTATGGTTACTGAAACACATTGCTATTCTTAATGTCACCATAATTTCAAAGGAGATCTCTCTGTTTCTCTTGTGTGCTAGCAATAGCTTTTGTTTTCTCAGTCCTTTCCTTTTCTTGTCTCTGACTCTTAATTACATTAGTGACTGTCAGTATTAGATTAATTTCAGGTGCAGCTGAAGTACTTGAGAGACTGATCTGTTTCAATTATCCACATCATGTATTTAAATCAACCCGTGATCCTCTCCCTGCAGCTTTCTAGGTTATTGGTCCTGACTCGGCATCCACTGTTTGGTAGCCTTTGGTGGAAACCCAGGTGAGCTAAAGAAAAGATAGTCTCACCTACCATGCAAAGAAGAGTTCTATTTGCTGATAATTTATTTATGTTTCTGTGTTGATATTAATAAGACTCTATTTGTAATAAACAATCAGTAAGTCAATAGCTTTCATACCAAAAGCAGAAATGTATTTTTAATGGGACTGGTAAAACTGAGCACCTATTCTGGGTTAAAAAAGCTAAAAGGAGAAAAATATATGGGGGGAACATTCATCTGTTCCACAATAGTATCATAAATATTTTCATTTGTATACATTCCAGAAAAAAAAGGTTATGTCAGTTAAACTAGTACTCATCAAAAGCCAGGAAATAAGCATGACAAAGAATGGGTTAAAAGCAAGTCACAGGCATTGTCAAAACCCATCTGAAATTTCTGTACAGGATACTCTCAATTTTAGAATTCATTCTGGCCTGTGAGGCATTCTGTACCACAGCTCCCACAGGAATATCAATGTACCTTTAAAATAAAGACATTCAAACACACACGAAGAATAGTTTAGAATAGTTTTCTCTTTTAGTCATGAACTTCATAATAATCTTCAGTATTTCCCAGAGGCTCCCCATCTTCTTCCTTCCTTTACAATGTTTTCTGAGGTTACTTTTTTCTCCTTCTTGCAGTAAAAGTAATTCAGGAAGAAAACATATCCAGAGATTTTCTGTTAAATTTCTTTCTGTGTGGATATGTATATTTACATGTCTGGTGTTTGCTTATTTACACATATATATTCATCCATTTTGTTTGGTTTTCTTTGTGGTTTATTTGTTTGTTTATATATACCTGCATCCTCTTGGAAGAGAAGTTTTTGTACCTACACATACTGCTACCATTTCTGCTCTTTCAGGGGAATGTCACAGGTCTGCATATTCTAAGGTCACAAATTTTCTCTATAATAATATATCTTGATTTCTGATACAGTGAAATTTCTGCTGCAAGGTTCAAATCATGACCCTGATTAAAATGAAACTTGTCTTTTAGAAAGATATCCAGTCCAATTTAAAAGATTTTCACAAGTAATCTATGTTCTAGGGATTTTGTTTTGGCAATTGATTCCTTATCAATTAATCCTTGAGATTAGTCTTTGTCTAATCTCAACCTTGCTTGCTAGGTTAGAGCATCCTCTACCATCCTTCAAGTTATCTTTGCTCAACCCTTTCCTGTTTGTGCTCTGTACCTGTATGGCCCCTGCTCTATATGAGTGGTGGGAGAATGATGTCTGTGATATTAATTATACAGGAAAATGTGTCATAGAATATTTTGCATGTTTGCAGCTTCACAACATTGTTATGTTATCTCAGATCGCTGAAGTTGTGTTACGCAGGTTTTCTTAGCAGAAAATCGAGAGGTACAAGTAAGTGGTACAATATATCTGTTTCTCAGGGAAAAAAAGAGTTTTGACAGCATACTTCAGGGAAAAGTCAGGGAAAGGTTGATGCAGATAAAATGGTCATGGAGAGCTACTTTAAGGCTGCTAAATGCTTTGGAACTCTCAGCAGTGCTGAGTTCACAGGGATGCTGAAGTGCCTCTACCCAGCTCTAACCATACAGTTGTAATAGCTCAGTTCTAAGCATTTTCTTTTTGGGTATAGATTTGCATAAGCAGAGGAGAATTCTAGTGAGCTTCTAAAAATGTAGGATGTCATGAAAGTAGGGCAAATGAATGTGCAAACAAATGCATAAAAAGCTACAGAGAAGAGAAAATGAAGCATTAGTTCTCTCAGTGCTTTGTATATGATGCTAAAAGTGTCAAGGTATGGTAAAAATTAGTACAATGAAAAAGACAGTAAGACTTTCCAGCAAATCTATTCAATCCTTATGATAGTCCATAAAACAGGTTAAATAACCATTTTTCCTATGTTTTTGAAGGGTTGTTTTCAATAGATCCTGCCTTTTGGAGGGCTCGTTGACTAGTTCATCTCTTGTGCTACTTTTCAGATCCAGGAACTTGTGATTCCTAAAATACAGTAAAACCATACTGACATTTGAAACTTCACAGTGATTAGTAAAGAAAAAAGTAAAATTAAATGAAAAAAGTATAAAGAGGATGCTACAAAATTATTTTGTTTACAATATCCTGGATTAGAAATCAGAAGTACCTCAGGAAAACACCTAAGCACTTGAAGTGCTTCCTCACAAAGAGAAGCTGAGAGGCAGTGCCTACTGATCTCTCCTCTGTGGTGGCCACCAATAGGATCTGAGGGAATGGCATGAAGCTCTGTCAGGAAAGATTTAGGCTGAGTATTAGGAAAAGGTTCTCTGAGGGTGGTTGGGTACTGGAAAAGGCTCCCCAGGGAAGTGATCACAGCACCAAGCCTGACAGAGTTCAAGAAGCTTTTGGAGAATGCTCTCAGGCACACGGTGTGACTCTTAGGACTGTTGTGTTCAGGGCCAGGATTTGGACTCGATTATCTTTGTGGGTTCCTTCCAACTCAGAATATTCTATGATTTTATAATGCAGACTGTGCTCTAACACTGGAAATTACTTGTAGTATTCCTTCCGTAACGCTGTTTGTGTTAGTGAAAAGGATACTCTGGGAAGACATGGTTTTCAGTTGGGAATTGATGTCCAATAACATTTAATGACAGGACATTGGCTAATTCTGCTAGTTATCTGTAATTAGCTATCACCTTGCTGAATCTGCAGAATTTGCAGAATTTTTTTCCACTCATCCCCACAGTGAATATTTTTTGTTGAAACAGGGCAGAACTTGTTCCAGATTCTTTCCCACAGTTCAGACTGGGGGAAAAAGAGGATGAATGAAACCTTTGAATCTGTAAAAAAAAAAAAAAAAATTGAGAAGAAAGATAAGTGAGAAGTCTTAGATCTTTGTATACAACATTGAGATATTGCTCATGAAATCCATAATTTTTAAAGAACGTTGATGCACTGGGGCAGATGAAGAAAAGAGCTGTTCACATGTTCCTAAGATTAGAAAGTACCTTGATGTGAAGAACTAAGCTTGATCTGTTTACTTTATCTGAAATAAAATTGGGATATCACTTGATTGCAACATATGAGTATATAGTGGTTAATAAAAAGCTCTTAAATTCAGCAGAGAAAGACATAATTAGTGTCTGGTAACTGAGCCACAGAAACTTGCATCAGGAATTTGGAACAGCTTTTTAACAATGATGATAATTAAATGCTGGAACAAATTACTATAGGATTGTTAAATTTACCATCTTTAAAGTGCTCAGCATGTCTGGAAGGAGCCATAATGCACTTATTCTGCACTTCCAACTGAAATCCTGCTGGTTAGGAGAGGAGGAGGGTGCTACTGTCTCCCTTATTCTTCTCTTAGTAAATGTTGTGCCAAAGCCAAATTGGATTGCTTTATCAAAATTTTCCCTTAATTAAACACCAATTACTGCAACTGAACACAGGGATACATGATGGAGATCTAATGACCTGTGATATGGAGCATGACAAACTAAATTAGTGGGGTTTTGTCTTTTGATTTGCAAATCTACAGACTTCACGTAGAGTTTTGAAATCTGGAGTAGTGATGTAACTACTGACTGTGGGCTTGTTTTCTCCTCATTTTGTGAGGGTTGATGCCTTAATCAGTTTTAGAGTTGATGTTGTTCATAACCTGCATGTTTCTGTGTTAGGGGTTAAATTATTTTCTCCCATATATTGCATTTTTAAGTGAGGAGATTGTAATATTTTATGGTGTATAATAAGAAGATCTTAATACACGTTTTTGTAGTTGTCGTAGGATCATAAAATAGTTTGAGTTGGAAGGTACCTTTTAAATGTTTTCCAGTCCAAGTCCCCTGCAATGAGAAGGCACATCATCAACTAGACCACGATGTTCAAAGCCTCATCCAACCTGACCTTGAATGTTTCCAGGGATGGGCACTTACCACCTCTCAGAGTAACCTGTTCCAGTACTTTTCCACTTGCATTTGAAAAAAACCTTCTTTATTTCTTATATATAATCAAAATTGATCCTCCTCCAGTTTAAACCCATTATCCTCTGTTCTACTGCAACAGGCCCTACTAAAAGGTTTGTCCACATTTTTCTTGTAGGACCCCTTTAAGTACTGAAAAGTTGCTTTAAGTTCTCTCAGGAACCTTCTGCCATTACTGACATTACTATATAATGATATAATTTGTGTTAAAAATCGGGATGAATACAAGAAAATTATTTTGTTCTGCAGTGTCAAGAAAAGACTAGCTTCAGAAACTTTGAATAGCATATTTTGAAATTATACTTTTGAAATGTTTTGTTTCAGTGAGGAGCAAATGTTATGATTTATGACACATTGTGCCATTAGACATAGAATCATAGAATCATTGAATTAACTGGGTTGGAGGAGACCTCCGAGATCATCAAGTCCAACCCTTGATCCAACCCCACTGTGATTACTAGATCATGGCACTCAGTGCCATGAAAGTATTTTTATTTTTTACATAAGACCATGTACCTTAATAAAATAAAATAAAATTGAAAGTATGAAGGCAAAATGAAGAAAGTAAAATTAAATAAAGCTTTCTGACCTGCTAATATGAAATTTTTTTATGATCTATTGAAACATGCAAGGAAACAATTCCCTTTCAATTAATTTACCTTAAATACAAAGAGATAAAATTGATATAAATTTACATGAAATCTAGGTGTTATTGCAGATTTGGCACTAAAACACAAACAAAGACAACTAAAACAACCCATCAAAAACCAGTTGTGGCAGGTTGCTAATGTCAAGTAAAAGCCACCCTGCATTGTTTTGGGAGGCATATTCTCATTTTTTTCCTAAGGCCCTTTAGAGCACAAAATATGATGATGATCCATTTTGATGGATGCTTAATTGCTTTTGCATGCATTTCTGCTGTATGAATTCATGGTGGTTCCTATTAAAGATTCTGTGTCAATAAATCATGTCAAATGAGTCTTTGTTCAGGAAGGCAGCTATGCATATGATGAACCTTTACTGAAGTTCTAAAGCATACCAAACCCGGAAAAAAAGGGATGCTCATGGAATGAGAATAAAAATCTGGATAGAAACATTTATTCAAAGAGGTGTACTTTCAGCATGATTAATCACCAAAAGCTTTTTTTAACTTTAGTCAGTGGATTGACAAATAAACAGTAAAAGTATCTTTCATCTTTTTTTAAAAAAAATTTCTTCAGCTCTCCAGATAATGATCTCATGTTTGATGGTTTATTTATTTCTCATGTCATATATCGAATTCTCTGTTTGGCGAACTGTCTCTGGAGTAAATCTTAGTGCTACAAATAAGTAGAATTGAATAGGTCTGGCAAAGGTCTCTCTACGTAATGGTACATTACAGCATAATTTTTTTCTTTCTTTGTTTTAGATATAAAACATACCCACTATTTTTTCAAGATCTGTTTTATAGCATACACTCAATCAGTTTTAAAGCACATATATGCTAAACAGGTGGTCTTCTTCTGGATGCTTACTTGGCTTGATACATCTTTAACTGAATGGATTGAAAAAATCATATTCTTCATTATTGTGAAAAATGTAATGTGATTTAGGTGTCAGTAATCAGTGGAAGATAGGACTATGTCAATTTTCAGAGACTCTGGTTACACTTTTGAAAAGAAATAGTAACAATTGTTTTTTGGGTTTTTTGTTTGTTTGTTTTACAGAGAATTTTCAATGGTTGTTAAGGTAGGGATGCTTTTTCTTTCTTTAGTTTGTGCAAGGATGAGTCATCAACTAGAATCAGTCTCTTAAGATATAAAGCTCTTTTCCTAAAGATACTGAATATATCATGTTGTCGGATATAACTTCTTTAACAATCATCAGGTATGATTTTTCATTATATCATGAAGCAAGTTGACATAATCAATAACTGTTCTGCTTTTAAAGATAATTCTCAAAGAGACTTAGTGTTATATTTAATTTCAAGCGACACCACAGAAGAAAAGATGTGAAAAAGAAAACAGGAAACAAAGAATTAGGATTACAGCCATCTCTGTGAACTTTTCTATATAGTCTACGAAATAATGCTTTAGGACAATTAGAGTCAGCATGTAAAATATAATTATCCACACATTTTATTTCTACAGGATCTACATTCAGAAGATAAAATCCTGATCTCTTTGAAGTTAGTTGCAAAATACTCATTAACTGTCATTAAAATATTCTCATTAGCGAGGGTCAGGATGAGTTACTGCTGAGCATTGTAATTATTAGCAAGCGCAACATTTGAAAATATCCTCCTCTTCAATGTGAGGATATTTTTCCATTCATATAAGCTTGTTTGTCTGCTTTGTGTGCTCAGAGTCCAAACTCTTGAGGACAGAAATTAGTTTAGGAATATTTTGTACAGTCTCTCAACGAAAGGATTTGTGTTTTCAATTTGAGCATCTGGGTGCTATCAGAATGCATAATAATTGCATGCAAAGCAGCTAGGAAGAAAATTGCATACAGAAAGGCAATTAGCTGGAATATGATAATACAGGCTACCACCTACGCTGGCTTTTCATGGTAATGGCTGTTGAAAAAGACTGAGCACCTTAGTTAAGCATTTCAAAGATGAAACAGTGACAGGTGCTATACAGAATTTGAGAACTATTGTTTAAACTTAAGCATTGTTGACTAAAACTCTGATTTCACCCTAGGAAGCCAGTTAATTATAGCTGAGGCTTTATTCAAAAGCTGACATGACATAGCTGACAGAATTACAGAGGAAACTGAGCTAGTCATTGACATCAATGATATAAAGTACCCTGGTGCTTCTTACCTCATATGAAGGAATAGTTACAAATTGCTGATATGGTTGATGATGCACAGCAGTTAATGACATGCGCAGTGCATTTACTGTGGAAAAAAAAAATTCAGATCTAATTTATATGTATTTGACAGTCTTAAGGCTTTTACAGAGGATGGTGCTGTCCTGAATGGAAATGGGTATATGAAATGAAAATTGCATGATTAAATCCTTTTCTGGAAGGTAGGTCTGAAGTAATAAAAGGGGGGGGGGGGGAAGGGTTGCATTTTGATAAATTTTAAAATTGTTTTCCCTTTCTTTGTGTGCTAGAAATTGAGATTTTTTTTTTCTTCTCTGATAGAGGTTATTTCATTTAAGCTCCTGTCCCATTAATTCAAAATAAAGTTTAAAGTCTTATAACAGAAAGTCTTGTATCTAACGTGTAAGGAAAACAGATAAGAAAGCAAAAGGATAAAGGATAGCTACATAAAGAAACAGATATTACAAGAAAGGAGAATACATGGCTTAATTCAGAATTTGTAAACTAGTTAATTCTGACAAAATAATTAAAGGCAAAAAAATACCAATCTCCAATAGAAAACAGATTGCCAAAGTCTGAGTAGCCCTGTGGCCTATGTCCCTAGAACACAAGTGCTGGTTTAACAGCAAAATAAGTGATTGATTAAAAAAGCAAACTCCCTAAAATCTCCCTTCAGTGCTGCCTTATTACTTGCCCACTTTTGAGACATGCAGGCTTACTTTCCTGGACATTGAACCCACACCTCCTATTGATAGGATTGAACCCTAAATTGAATTAAATTGTTTTCTGAGACAGGGGTGGGTATTTCTCTGCTCTTCACAAGGAAACTGCTTCTTTCTATACAAAGTATGTAAATTCAAGAATTAGAAAGAAAATCACACCTAATAATTGGGATATCCACCTGGGGAAAGGAACTAGGAGTTTCATGTTCCTATGCTGGTGAATATTTAATGTATTAATTTAATCCTTGACCTGCTGAAAAATTGGAAGACCAATGGGTTTATATGATCATCTCCAGAGAATTCAGGGGTTTCAGTTGGAGAGCAAGTTCTTTGTTAACCTACCACTATGGAATTAAGACATCCTATAGGAGTTTTTAATGATTATTTTAGCAAGACATCGTCATATGGGTATGGTTTTGGTCAGCCTTTTGTGCCCTGTAATGCAGATGTTGGTTCAGACAATCCCACTGTACCTAGCAGACCTATGCCCAGTCATAGATCCCAGGCTATTATCCCAGGAGTAGTGAGAGTCCAAGTTACACTCACTCGCATCTTTTGCTCCTTGGATTAGATTAACAGTTGGCAGAATCCCACAATCTATGTTCTAGCTTAGAAACTCCAACTGAGAAAAAGGTGGGGAGACAAGCAGACTGTTCAGTTTGCAAGCTTCTTTTCTAGACTTCCCACAGCATTTTGCAGACTCCCAGTGCTGTTTGCATAGCTACAGGTCTGAACAGGTGCCAAACCTTCTGGTGCATTTTACAAATTGGCAACGAGATAAGCTCTGCTGCCACACTGACAAATTATGCCGTGGGCCAACATGTACTTCATCAAACGACTTGGTAGTCACTGCTGGGGATGTTTTTCATTATCTGATCCTCAGTGAGAGATCAATAGAAATCTGTTAGCAAACACTAGAGCCTAAAAGAAGTCAAAGATCTGAATCACTTTTGGTTTTTAATTTTGTAGACCCTGAAGTACAGCATAAAATCTTGGCTACCAAATAAGTCTTAAGATTCACAGATTAATTTTATTTAGGATTATATCCCTGTAGGGATGTTAGCCTGTGGGCACAATGTGCTACTAATTACTTACTTTGAATATTGCCTCACATCCAACAGGCACATAAAGCAATATTTATGAATGTAGGCAGGAAATGACTAGTGTAACAGTACCCAAAAATATCTCAGAATGTTTTGGAGGTTTGAGATTCTGGTAAATTTATACATATTAATGAGAATGCTACTATGTGGACCAGTACCTCAGAGCTGAGACAATAAAGTATATCTGAGGTTTGAGAAATATTCAACCTAATTGATATCAAGGTATCCAAGTAGACTTTATCAATGGTCAAAACCAACGCTAATTACAGTAAATTAATGAGAATTGGTGGCAAATGTAATAAAAACCAGATAGTATTTATTCTGTATCAGGTGTAATGTCTTATTGTGAATGTTCCCGGAAGTATAAGATTTAAGCAATGAATTAAAATCACAGGAAATGTGTTCTTGACAGTAAAACTGCAGGTAGTAAATTTGTCAGTGATATAAAAGTGTGACCAGCCTGAAAGAGCTGCAATCATAACCTTCTTCCACAGTCTTTTCATTGCTTGCATGTATCTTTTAAGTATAGCCTTTGTAAGATACTATCTTATATGGTTTTAAGACATATTTCCCTACTGGTACTGTTCACAATTTTGCCTCATTTTACTGTTACTACTTTGTTTCACTATTTGTTTTTGCAGTTTTCAGTCATGGATATCTTATGCTTATTTTATTGATGGATTAGGAAAAAAGAATGCTGTGAATTGGCATACAGCAGATGTTCTTAGGAATAACATAATTGTTCAGCTATATCAGCAATATTTTTTCTCTCTCTTTAGTGTCATAATAAGCATACATTAGCTTAAGTCACATGTTTACCACACACTATTCTGAGTATATGATGTATCTGTGAGCTAGTGTGTCAAATATTTACACAATAAATAGAATTCACTTTGCTAAAATATGAAAATTGTTATGAAAAAATTCTTGATACTATCTTGTTTATTTACTAATTTAATATAAAATTATTCAAGTAGAATTTCCTGAGATATCAGTCTTGAGAGCAGAAGGCAAATGGCTATACCCTATTGTCCATTAATTTAACAGAAGAAAAGGGATGTCTGTTGATAAACATTCCTGTTTTATGAACCTGGAAGAAAATATACAGGAAATTATTTTTTCTATAGAGATTTTTCTCAAAGACTTTCAAAAACATTTTCACTAGTTAGTAGCCATTAGTGGTATTAGCTCTTTCCATGTTTATAAGAGCCATTCCCTAATGCAAATAGTTACTTCCCAGAAAATTGACTAACTTTCAAGGAATTTAGGTTAGAAATCCACATATTCAGGTGGATTTTTAGGAATTATGATTAGATTAACCACCCACATAATATCTAAGAGAACAGTTCTTTGTTTAATTCAACAGCATGATGATCCGTTTTTTAGTTTAGGAGACAATCCTTATTTCCTTTTCTTTCTGAAACATGAGAGAAAGCAGCTGAATCAGATAATTATGAAGGAACACAGTGTATAAGTTACCATTTAACTCAGTTCAGTGGAAGCACAGCAGTAAGTCCACTTATTTTGGCAGCACCTGGAGAAGGGTCTTTCCAAATTCTGTAGAAGTGTTTTTAAGGAATACATTCAGTGCAGATAGCTCGGTGTGCAGCTGCAGTGAGAGCTTCAGGCTGAGCCCTGGGTGGTTAGAGCTGAGGTGCCGACCCTTTGCATAACAAAGGATGCGGAGACAGGGACCTGACACTCAGAGACAAGGCAGGGGAGCTGACAACCCCCAGACTTTGGTGTATTCAGAGTGTGAGGGTATCTCAGGGTATAGAAGCCCAGGGGTTCCTCATCTGGGGTGCCTCTTCCTCGCACCAGCTCGAGCTGTTATTTTGTTATTGCACCAAGATTATTATTATTATTAAATTATTTTAAGGATCAAGGTGTTTGAAACGCTGCTATAGGAAAGCTGGGGTCGAGCCAGGTAGGGAACCTTGTCTGACTGTGTATGGGGGATGTGTAGCTGTGAAGGGGCTTTGGTCCCAGCTCAGGTGATGCGAGTGTGACTGCCAGAGAGGCTCCTGGATGGTGGAACAGGGAAGTTTCCCTAACAGTGTCTGAGTGAGTTCAGTGACTTACCCACAGTGTGCTACTGATGTGTTCAGTGCTGCTGAAAGCTGTGTAGAATGCAGGTTTTAGATACCCATGGTAGAACTAGTTCATGAAATGGATTTTTTTGTTTGCCTAGGATAAGGAATGCAAATGTAAGTGATAATCAGGATCGCTGCTCCTGTCTGGAGCAAAGTAAGAAACACAAAATGAATAGCTTATGCTCATGTCATCACCACCACAAAAGAACGATGATGAAAAGTGCTTGAGCTGATTTTTTTTTTTTTAATGTATGATTTTTCAGTCATTTGTCTTACATCCTCTGAACAGACCAGTAGAGCGAGAGTAAGGTCATTAACAAAACTAGGTCCAGCTGGGATGGGGTTAACTTTCTTTGTAGCCACTTGTAAGATGCTGTGCTTTAGGTTTGTGGCTTAAATAATGTTGATAACATACCAGCATTTGGCTATTGCTCGAGAGTGCTTGCACAACCTCAAGACTTTTTCTTTTTCCCATTCTTCCTCCCAGCCCACTAGTAAGCAGGCTTGGGGTGAGCAAGAAAGCGAAGGAAGATACTGCCAGGGCAGCTGACCCATTCTGAGCAAAGGGGTATTCCATGTCACATAACATCATGCTCAGCAATAAAAACTATGTTAGAGGAAGAAAAAGGCAAGATTTTTTTTACTTCAGAGGTGGGTGTTTTTCAGAGAAGGACTGGACATTGCTACACCTATGGGAGATGGTGAGCAAGCTCATTTGCTTTGCTTTTTAAAACATTTCTTTTCTCTTTCCTTCCCTATTAAACTGTCTTTAACTTCATCCATAAGTTTTCTCACATTTGCTCTTCATATTGATTTCTCTTGTCCTGCTGGAGTGAGGGGGACTGAGCAAGTGGTTGTGTGGATGCTCAGCTGCTGGCTGGAGTAAAATCCCTGGACCTGAGAAAAAGAGATTTTGCACTTTTGTAATGATCGATGATTTCATACAGATCAGGAAGAAAACCAGTAAATACTCTAACTATATTTCATAAAATGAAGAACAGAGATGCTTTTTCAAGTACCACATGTGAAACATCATACAATGAGAGTGACTCAGAAAAAAAATTTTGGCAAATCTTCTAAGGAAATAACACTTGAAACATCCTTGGTTCTATTACAACTGGAATTCACATCCTATAGCTGCATGTTGGTCTATCTTTGCATGACAAAAGCCTTGTGTATTACTAAGAATATAATAGATTCTTTTTCAGAGGAAGAAATTGAAAATTTATTCCCATAAAAAGCCTACTTTTCTATATGCCTGCTCACTTCAGATCATGGACCTATCCACGTGTAGAAAAATCCATTATTTGACTTATTTTCAAGAAGTGCAAACACACTGCAAGAAGTATAGAGGAAAAATAATTCTCCAGTCACATAGTTTGAACTTTGATAATGTATCATCCTTTGAGACTTACGGAAATCCCATATTCAACAAATTATTAAAAGAAAAAAGAAAGGAAAATTCTTCTGTGCAGCACATTCAGTAATTAAATCAGCAATTTGTGCATCAAGGAAGTCATAATTGGTTCCAAAGTTTTCAATCATTTTATCCATCTGCCAAAGCATTAAAAAAGTGATTTAAAAGTTTCTGGAAAATGTCCTTACCAAACATTTGTCTTTCCATCTGCAATTACATTTTTTAGGACGTACTTTTCTTAATTAAGAAAATACTTACTCATTTTATATTCTTACAGATGATAAAAGGGAGAAGGTAAAAGGTGTTTTGATTCTTTTATGAAAAGTTGGAAGCAATTCACTTGATAGTTTAGAAAGATAAATAAAAACTTTGCGAGGACTGTTGTATATGGAAGAAATCGGTGGGAATATATATGTTTGAGGAATCTCATATGGTCTATTGTGCTGTCTTCAAATCTTGTTCTCTCTACTCCTTAAGCAAATATTCTTGTTACTTGTTAAGCTACATACAGGAATAATAGGAAAATTTTTATTTTTTCATACAGAATGCCTGAATTGATTCCAGAAAACAATGCAGTAATGACTTGGTTAAACTTGAATTTCCTTAAAAATTGATTTCCTTGTATGGGCACTCACCAATTGTGCAGTAACCCAGTCTTAAAAGTATTTTAATATATCTTTCCAGATTTGCATCCAAGGGAGTACAAGTCCCAGAAGAGAGGAAGTTAGAAATGGGATTTAGCAAGAGGAGTGGGACACGCTTTTGGTGGCGAAATGAACTTAACCTGAGTGAGAAAAAAACTTGGTAATCACTTTTTTTTTCCTTTTATTTGATGAAAAGTAAATGTTTATTCTTATAGATTATGAAAGCTAGAATATTCTAAGTATTAGTGTACCTAATGAGATTAAAAGCTTCTTGTGTCTCACTCCATATTTTTATTCAAATTTAAAAAAAAAAATCTAAATCCAGACTTAGAGAGGAGAAATTTCAGAATGTAACAATAATTCAATGCTCCTGGGCATGAGGGCTTGGGATAAGATTCCTCATTATGAAGGCTGACAGACCTCCACAGATTGTGTCAGAAATTAAAATTTATTAAATAGATAACATCCCCCCCAAAAAAATAAATTTATATTCTTTTAATTCTTGTAAATGTTTGATTTCTTACCGGGGTTGGAATGGTCTATTATTGCAGTGACCCAGGATCATTTTATAATTTGTACTGAAGTCTTGCTTTAAAAATGTTGATGATTAAAGCAATATATCTCCTTGTTTCAAACAATGAATGGCCACATTACATTAAAAAGTCTTTAATGCAGATGAATAACAACTTTCCTAGTTAAGGTATGTGCAAAATTTCTTTATCTAAATATAGTACACTGAAATTTTAGTAAAATGGAATGCATATTTTATAATTTACATTTTTTTTCATTTACTTTTCTACTCCTTGATCTTCTCAGTCTTTCATTTTGGAAACTATTCTGTTTGAATTCTTAAAGGTTTCTTTTTTTATTAATATTCTGCATTCTCAATTCAGGAAAGGAGTTCCAAGATTAATGCTGGCTAATACATGATATAGTTCTAGATTTAAAGTTATGTTTATGTGTTTGGAATCGTTTTGGAGACAAAATAATTCTCGGTTGTCACATGGAAACCAAGAATGTCACAGTTTTATAAAAACAAATAATCTTGCTAATGCCCAAAGACAAGTTAGTAACCTTTTGCAAAACAGATAAAAATCCCAAGATATATAGCAGGTTTTAAAGAACATTATTAACAACTCCTTATTTATTTAAAAGCTGATTAATGCAGGTAAATGTGACCCTTCTGTTCTCAATTTCTTATTCTTTCATTATGTCAGTTTTGGCCAGTCACTGGACAAAATATATTTCTCAAAAATGCAAAATTAGAAACCAGTATAGTGCTCTGCAAGTTAGAATGAATCTGACCTTTCACAATTTGGGCTACAAGTAGGTAGAATCTGAAAAAAAAAAACCAAAAAAAAAACGACCAATGAACCAAACAAACAAAACCAAACAAAACCCCAACCAAACCAAACAAAACCAAACACAGAAACAGGTCGCAGTATTTAGAGATTATTGTCTACAACTTCAGCGTGATGGGGAGGGCACAGGTTGATTCAGATTTCTTTCTGCTGCCTGGTGATAAGGTGCAAAGGAATGGCTTAAATATGCCAGAGAAAATTCAGACTGGATATTAGGAAAAAGTTCTTCACTGAGAGGGTGTTCAAGCAGTGGAACAGTTCCCCAGGGAAGTGGTCTTGGCACCAAGCCAGCCTTCAATAAGTGTTTGGACAATGGTTTTAGATATCTGGTTAAACTTTGTGTGCAGCCTGGAGATTGACTCAGTGGTCTTCATGGGTTTCTTCCAACTCAGGCTGTTTAATGATTCTGTTCTGTATTTCAGATTTAGTCTTTAGCAGCCATACATATTTTCAAGATTCCTATTGCATTCAGCAAAATTCCTAATTGAAATCTCCTCATCTATTGTTCATAAAATAATTCACAAAATAATGAACACTTCATAAAAATATATGTGTAGGTAAAACAAAAGAGAGTGTGGGAAGTTAAGTGGGGGGATTTGGGAAGTTCCCAGGTAGTAATGAAAATGTAAAGTAATCTTTTAACTCCTGCAACTTTAAATTTGCTGTGTTAAAGTTTGTCACATCGTTATCTGACCTGGAAGCCTTCAGCAACCTTCAACTTCTCTGTGGTGACCAGAGGGAATGGCCTGAAGTTGTGACAGTGGAGGTTTAGGCTGGGTATTAGGAAAAGGTCCTTCACCCAGAGGATGGTTGGGCACTGGAACAGGCTCCCCAGGGAAGTGGTCACAGCACCAAGCCTGACAGAGTTCGAGAAGAGTTTGGACAATACTCTCAGGCACATGGTGTGACTCTTGGGGATGATCCTGTGCAGGGCTAAGAGCTGGACTCGAGGAACCTTGTGGGTCCCTTCCAAGTCACCATATTCTGTGATTCTATGGTATATTTTGTGTAAATTAATTTTTATAGCATGTATTTGGAAAATGATGTCAATAAAAGTAGTGTTATTAGTATGAAGATATTTCATTAATTTGCACAGAGTTACTTTGTTCTTATTTAGGACTTTGATGATGGCACCTTTGAATACTAAGCAAACTTCTTTCATGAATAGGTTGTCTGAGGACTTGAATGGATCTGTTTACAGTAAACACAGAAGATGATGACTGGTTCCCTCCCTGAATCAGAGCTGAAGAAGTAAGTTGGCTGTCATTTCAGTTTTTTAGATGGAATATCTGACATGGTAAGTATGAATGAATCCACAGAAGAAGGCTTCACTTTGCTTTTGGAAGGTCTATGTTTGAATTACCAGTTGCATTAATAAACATTTGTGTCACACAATAAAAGGCTTTTTCACTTAAAGAGCAGTCAGGAATTCATCATACTGGAGATAACTCCATCTTCAAGTCAAGACAGCCATGGAAGGCAATTTAACAGTAAGAGAATCAGTGATGCTCTCTCTTCTGATAGAAATTATAGCTCTGGAAGGTGTTGATAGAGCACACTATAGATATGACTAGGAAATTACTTGAAACAACAGAAATATGGATGCATCGGTTTAATTTCTTGCTATTTTCATTGTTTTTACACGGTGATTGTTAGCTTAAAGCATATTTATATTGTCTCAATCTCTTGTAACCCCATTTTCTTAAAGTATGTGATTGTGATTCACATTTGATCTCTAACAACTTTGGTACTGGTTTTTATTGAGTGAATTCTTCTCTCCATTAGTCTTTTGGAAGTCCTGTTGTCACTCTCTAATCCTGCATTCTGAACTTTTAAAAAACCAGTTATTGGATAAAGTATATTTTTCAGCTGTGCTTTTCTTAAAGAAAATAGTTTTCATCAGATGTTCCAAACTAGATTTTTTAGACTTTTAATGATGCTAGTCACATATTTATTTCCTGTCAAAAATAAAAAAGGAGAGAAAAGAGACTTGGTAATCTGGGCACTGATGCTTTAATGAGGCAATTCTGTGTAATCATGCGAATCCCTCTTTGGCTGGCTTTTTTGGATGAAGTAGCTCGTTCTCCACCTGCTAAATGGTAAGCCAGTATGTCACAAAAAAAGAATTCTTCCACTTCTATATCATCACAGTTTAGCAGAAATACTGTGTCCGTGGCATTTGCATTTTGCTGTCCGATACTCAGTGTTGTTTTTTTTTTCAAGTCAGGCTTCTGTTCTAACAGAAGTGCCAGTCAGAACATGCATTTTTTTCAAAGATAGCCTAATACTAACATAAGAGTATAAAATTACTGACTCTCTTTGATGGATCTCAGAGTAGCAATTATAATTGTTCTTGTTTAACAGTGCATTGATAGAGGAGACTGAATCTCTTAGGATTCTACAATGTTTTCACTTATTAGGAACATCCTAAACTATGCTGTACATTGAATTTGCATTTTAGTCCATATCATAAAGGTGAAATTTTCTGAATTCTATAGAGTAGCTTGCAAGGAATATCTGCAGATTTCACCGCAGCCCGGTGAAAGGAGAGGCGACGACAGCATGAGGGGTTCTTGCTCTGTCGTAAGTGTTTATTAACGCAGGGACGCGTGAGGGTACAGAGTCAAGGGCACTGTCCCCAACTGAGGGAAGAGTTAACTTTTATATAGGGTTCGGGGTGGAAGGATTTGGAAACTGGGAGGAGCATGGGACTAAACAACCAATGGGGATTCAGCAACATGCATAACTTAAGTAGGAGCCAATAACATGGAAGGAGGGAAATGGCAGGACTGCCCACACTGTGGTAAATCCTGGCCAATGAGGGAGAGGGAAACCTTGACCAGTCAGGGAGGAGAAAATTCATGAGTGGACTAACATGTTCATACATATCCAAATATAATATAACAAATATAACTGGGGTACAAACATTAAAAAGCATGCATTAACAGTAAACATTATAAACATTAGTCAAAAGACTACAGAACATTCTATTCATTTATGAGTCAGGCTTAAACTGCCTGCAAACGTCTGTGTTATTAGGTAAGAGTCCTTTTAGTATTTTTCATATATCTCACACCATTTCTTGTATTCCTCTTGCTTCTTTCGTTTGTCCTCTGCATATATATATTTTTATAAGGAAAAAAATGTATTAATTTTGGATCTAATTTTACAAGAGATTATTTCCTGTCAAGATATACCCCAGTCCAAAGTCAATGAATACTCAACTCTATATAAGGTAGATAGACATGTAACGTATATATAGATAAGGTATATATATATAAGGTATATACAGATATTTCCCATATGTACCTTATAGAGAGTATACCTGAAGCAGTGAATAGTTTATACATATTATTCACCAAATAAAAAAATGATTCAGTAGGTTTCTTAGAGTGTCAACTTTTAGTGTGCTGTTTGTGTTGTACATACCACATTATGTACAGAAATGAAAAATAATGCATGAGAATAAAGCATCCTTTGGGATCTTCCAGACAAAATATGGAGTTACGTAAAAAGATTTCAATATTTGCTTTAGAAATGGCTGGTAGTTGCATGCCCCCATTCAAATTGGCTGCTCCACAATATTATGCAGAAGAGATGGGATGGCCACTGAAGAAGTGTTTTGATTTACCAAGTCCTATGACTAACTTATTTACAACTCATCTGTCTCGTAGGGCTGTAATGGCCTATTTTAAGGCAGCAGATATATGGCTCTTGAATGCATACTACAGAATCTTGCTCTGACCATGTATTTGGTTGAATGCCTCCTTTTGTCATCTGCATGTTTTCTCATTTTTTAACAGTGGCCTTCAAGACAGTATTTACTGTTATTTTCTTCTGACTCATGTAAGTGGTGACAAGAATAGGGGCCAAAAAGTCTTGATCACCATGTTCTCTGAAGTGAAGAAAATATTCAAATGTGAGTTGTGTAGTTACAATCTTCTCATTTAGGTTTTTTTAAAAAATTGCTGGTGAGTTTATTTATTTATTTATTTCTCTCTTTCCACCATATATTATTATAGTTGAAATGCTACCTGGACTGTGAGTACTAAAAGTTACTAAAGCAGCTCCGTATAGCAAATAGAAGTGTTTCTTGTTTCAGTTATAAAGAACATTTTTGCAATGTGGAAACATAATTCAAATTCCAATAAACTCTTACTGACATTTTTAGTCAGGTTTACTAACAAGTAAATGAGTAAATGACTAACACTGTTGGGTTAAGAATTAACTGGAATATTTTCATTTGCAACAGCTAAGTAGTAATATTTAGTCGCTGCTTCTGTACATGGTGTAATAAGCAAAAAACATACAAAGAGGTTCTTCCTCCTAAACTGACCTCAGCTATGGTTTGTTGTTTCTGTTTTTTGCTTTTTGTTGTTGTTGTTTTTGCTGATGGTTGCTAATTGCTTTTTCTAGCATTCCAAAAGAATGTAATTTTGGCTGAGTGCGTTTTCTGCAGGCCCAGGTTTCATTTTTCATAACTGTGGTACTGAGGTCGATCCAACTGCAAGAGGCTTCTGGGAAAATAGAGTTCCTTTTTGGTTTTTCCTTCCAATATTTATTTCTACTTTTTTTCCCACAAGCAGGTTACGAAACATCCAATTGGTCAGATTAGAGTTAAATAGGGGAAATTAGGCACTTGTGATTTAGCTGTTTGTGTTTTCAGGCACGTAAAACTCACAGGTTCATATTGTTGAAAGAGAAGGTCACGTAAGCCATTTCCTGGAGTTTTAAACATTCATGTGCTTAAATATTTTGTCCTATTTTAAATATATGTTTTCAGATATTTCCTAACATAATAATTAGTACAGCAGGAGCCAAATTCTTATTGGCTTTACAGATCAGTCTTTTATATTTACATAAATTCTACATCAACAGTGGTATCACCGTTACATAATTACAATTTAACCTTACAAGTGACTTATCAAAACATACGATGCTTAACCAGTGCTGGGACTGAGTATACATGTCCCAACCAAACTAGCATCATATTATTTGTTTTTCAAATAGGTGCAAGTTCCTCTGTATAAAAATAGTATTCCCTAATCAAGACACTTATGTAATTCAAAATTCTCAGGCCTGAAATGTCTGTCTTTGTTTTTCCCAAACCCTGAAAGTATTAATAGAGCTATTGTCGTTATTTTATGATTTTCTGGATCAACATTACTCTAGGAAAATCTGGTTTCAGTAAAATTCTCTTTGTGGAGGTGGTAGTCTAATTTACTTGCTATAATATCTGTATTTCAGCGAAACAGGATTTCAAATGGATTTCATTCATCTGAGATAAAAGATAACAGAAAGAGTTACTATTTTTCAAGTCTGAAGAGAAAATACTGATTGGTTTATCAATTGGTGATGATGGATTACATACCATTCAATTGTCTTTTTGAGATGAAATGTAATAATGCCTTTCAAGATACTCTCCTAGATTTGTTAAAAAATACTTTTTTTACTTTGTTTTGTTTTGTTTTGTTTTGTTTATTTAATAATAAATGAGAGGCTGGAAGAGGAAAAAGGCAAAGGGCAATCCTTCAGAATTTCTTTTTTCTGCAAAAGAGATGAACAGTGACCGCTTGTGAAAGTGATCAAATAGCGATCTTTGAGTTTCTATTATTTTTTCTATATATACATTTGAGGATTATTTTTCAAATACACTTGGAAAAATTATTGCTACAAAAGGTTTTATTATGATGTGTTTTTTCTCATTTCTATGACCTTCTACAAATAACAGTTAAGTATTCTGTTAAAATGAAAGATAAAGCATATGCTTTACTGTAGTACAGGTACAGATACTATAATGATGGATGAGTAAACTGAGAATTTGTTGATTGTAAAGTAATATTATGTTGTAGGTAATTGATGTGGATGCTCAAGATGTTAAATTTGTCATTTTATGTTTTACTTAGTTTTATTATTCATGTTTTTTTAAGTTTTGCTTTGCCTATAAAAAGTTTTCTTGTATGTAAATTCAACAAAGTATGAAGAAAAAAACCCAGAATTTCAAATGACTTCCATTACTTTATTGATGTTCTGAAAAGCACCTCTGATCACCAGTCATGCATTTCACTTGTTACAGTGCTTAGACTTTCTAGTAGAAAGTGGTTTGATTCTTCCTATTTTCTTCCTATTTTATTGTGATGTGCTGTTTTAAACAATTTAAATATAGTATTTGGATGCAGACTGTGATAAAGTCCAGTCTCACTTTATACACATGGGTCTGGATTAAGCAAAACTCCCCTGGGAAAATGTGAAGAGGAATGCAAAAGGGAGCAGGACTGTAGCTGCCTAATGCTGTGATCTCCTCCTCTCTGTATGATTAATAAGCTGTACCTTGCTCCATAACATCCTGCTGCTACTTGTCTTCTCCTGAGTTGGATCAAAGTAGTGGGAGAAAGTTGCATGCATAGGAGAGAAAGGTGAGGTGAGAAGAGCAGAACGTGCACCTGATGCAACTGACAGCTCTGTCCCCTTTTTATTATTTCAGAGGTATCTAAGAATTCACAAGGTGAATTTCTCATTACTACTCATAAAATGTAGCTGACTTCAAGGCTGGTAGAATTAGAGTTCAATATACTATTCTAGAAAATTACTATACGGGCTCTTTTCCTTCTTGCATCCCGTAGTTAACTGTGCAGATATAAAAATGAAATAAATGTGGTTCTGAGTGCATACAGGTGCTCTTGTAGAATTGGAGCATTATGGATTCAATTTCATGTCATTGCTCAGCTTTTCTAAAATACAGAAACTCTCCTGAGATTAAAATTTTAAACCCTCATTTAACAGTCCTGTTTGTTTCCCAGGAAACTTTTCAGTGCCTGAAGAGTTACTCAGGGAGTCATGGATGTGAAAATTTTTAGTTTTCTCGGGTTTGTTTTTGTTGGTTTGTTTTTTGGGGTTTTTTGGGGGTTTTGGTTTTTTTTCCCTCTCTTCTCTTTGACTCTCTTTAGAAGAGGTAGCAGGTCTCCATACGTTAATAAAATATTTTTATGCTCATTTTCCTGACCCAAATTTGTTTAAATTGATAAGTCTAGAAATATTTTTACATTTTTCTGTATACTTCCCTTGGTAAAAAATTAAAAACAGGAAAAGAATCTGCTAGGCTGAAACATAATATTGCAACATTAAGACAGTTAATAAAAATGTAACACCTGATGCCTGAATTACTTCCCTGTTGATCATTCTCAGCTGATGAAATAGTAATTAATTATGTAGTTTGTAAAGTGAAGAATAACAAAATCTCTGGGCAGACTGAGGAACCCTGCATACTCTAAATTATTTACCTAAAATTAGGACACTACAGCATAGCATTTCAAGTAATGCATTTCTCATAGCCTGCTGCAGATATTGGTACTTAAAAATTATTTTGTTGGTAAATCAAAGAAGATTTACCTAAAGGACATTGTTTTGCCTCATAGTGTTTTGGAAATATATGACTGTTTGGATCAGGGGAATTCTGAATCATAATGCTATATAGCATCCTACTTTCTGGAGTACCTGTGTAAATATGAAACTTGCCTTCAATTTAAAAACATGGGTTGCAGGATCTCTGTGCATATTATGTCCCTGTCGTACTAAGCCCTTTGAATGAATAACATCAAATGACCATCCTACTTCTACATGTTGAGTATTCCCACTCGTCCACTATAGCAGAGTGTTCTAAGTCAGCTTTCTAAAACTGAGTCTGTCTCATCCTTTATGTTGACAACATCATAAATTTATTATTAGTGGTGAGATCTTCTTAAAATAAAGCCATTTTAAATTCATACTTTGGTCTCTCAACCCCAAAGGCAAGACTGTACAGAAAACCTCATGGCCTCTATCATGTAATAAGAAATATCCATTCCTAACCACCTCTCAGCATATTGTACTGGACAATTTCCAGTGAAAACAGATTGTTGTTGATCCCCTACTAGAAAATAAACTGGGAAAGAGAATGTTAATAAACCCAGATTTAGCAATGTTAATCCTTATGAGGAGGCTGAAGGCTACTTTAAAATTATTTAAGTGTCCATGCATTTCTAATAATAATTGATACTTTTTCTGGGCTCTCAGAGTAATTGTTACAACAAAACTATCAAATTCATTCTTGGACGATAATTGATTTCAAAGAGAGAAAACATTGTAACACCCAAAATCTTGAATGTGGAAAAAACCAAACAATGTTCAGTAATATGACAAACAAATTACTCCAGGAAAATATCCCCCCAAAAACCAAGACATGATGTAACTAAGGAATGAGCACCAATTGGTACATAAATTGTGATTGAATTCTCAGGAAAAGATAATCCAATAGGAAATGTATTGGTAGGAATTTTGTCATAGAATCATCATGGAATCATACCATGGCCTGGCTTGGAATGGACCTTAAAGATCATCTAATTCCAACCCCCCTGCACAGCAGGGACACCTTCTACTAGACAAGGTTTCTCAGAGCTCCATCCAACCATGCCTTAAACATTCCAAGGGATGGGGTATCCAGAACTTCTCTGGGCAACCTATTCCAGTGCCTCACCACCCTCACAGTAAAGAATTTCTTCCTCATATATAATCTAAACTTACTCTCTGAGTTTGAAGGCATTTCACCTTGTCCTGTCACTACATGCTCTTGAAAAAAGCCCTTCTCCACTTTCTTAGGGTATTTATCCTCAAGTAGCATCCAAACTTCATAGCACTGACTACAACTGTCATTAAAAGGGACGACATTTCATGCTTTTACATATAATAAATTACTGGTTATGTTTGAAATGTGAAAATATCTCTGATTATTCGTGAGTGTTTGGCTGCTCTCTCTCCTGCTGCTTAGGTGAGCACCAGTGTGGGAAAAGTGTAATTAGGAAATCACTGTGTCTTAGTTAGCACACTATATTTCTTAACAATCAATGCTTTATAGAGCAGAGTAATTTAACCATAAGTCAAAACTCAATGTGAGACCTGTCAGTGGAGGTTTTGTCTCAAACAGCTGACACTTGCTACAGACAATGAAGTCTAAAAATTAGATACCTGGGTTAGCACATCTCTGCCTGTTTCCTGTTTTTGTTTTTTTTTTTTTTTTTTTTTTTTTTTTTTTTTTTTTTTTTTTTTTTTTTTTTTTTTTTTTTTTTTTTTTTTTTTTTTTTTTTTTTTTTTTTTTTTTTTTTTTTTTTTTTTTTTTTTTTTTTTTTTTTTTTTGTTTTTTTTTTTTTTCCAATAGCTTTAAGCTATTCTTGTTTTTGTCCTCCTGTTCTAAATAAATGTAGATGTGTATTAGCTTTTCTTTCTCACAGTTTGGTGCTACAGACTCTCATTTTAACAACAGATTCATTTCTAGTGCCTAGTTATCAGCAACATTTTTGCAGGTTTTTGAATCACTGTTTGAGACAGCTGCTTGCACTGTCAACCTGAGAGCTGTCTTTAAAATCATACATCCTTGACATATATAATTAACTAGCCTGGAGAAAGATGGTTGACTGAAAGCTGCACAGGGTCAGAAAAAAAAGCCTTTTACTTGGCATATACTTACAAAACCTAATTGACCTAAACTGAGCAGGAGAAATTAATCATGCTTTCAGCCAATTCTCCTGACATCTGTGTCTCTCCTTTTACTGGGTTTAACATTTTCATTTTTCCCACACAAGTGTCAGGTACCTGTCTGATGAAGATAACCTCAGGTTTGTCTGCTTTTTTTTTGACAGTATGCAATTGTCCACGAGGAATGAAGAATAAGAGGACAGATTTCAATAGGTGGAAAATAGTTTGAAGAGTTTCAGCAATGGTGTTGACAACAGATCTGAAGAAGTGCAGGTAGTAACCATGGTGGATGTGAGGAACAAAAACCCCTAAAATATTTAGAAGGACAAATATAACTTTAAGCTGTATTAATTAAGCATCTGGATTGGGGCTTTATTGACTGGAAATCACTAATAATAGGAATTTATTTTAATTAAAATATTAATATGTGTTTTGAAAAACACAGACATTTAAAAAAATTGTTTCCAATCCTTGATTTAAGAATTTTTCCAAGTAAGCCATGTATAACTGATCCTGAATCATTTAATATTAGAAAGTGGTTGTTCTATTTGCCTAAAAGCCTTTCCAGTCATCAAAATCAACACATTTTTTTGACCATCAATGGAATACTATGCTTCCATATTTAAGCATTGTCTCCCCTTTCTTCAGTGAAAGGCATTGAGGTGTTAAATAATGAATTATTCTAAATTGTAATTTCTGTCAATTTGCATTTCTTCTAATATATTTGAAAGAGACCTCCATAATCTGAATTAAGCTAGCCTCATGTTTCAAACAAATCCTGTGCCTGTTTCTTTTTGTGATTTAGATTTTATATTACATTTGGTTCTGCTGGAAATTATTTTTTCCTCGCACACTATAAACACAAGTTTTGCACACAGAACACTTCATTAATGTTGAACATTGCAGTGGGATTCGTGAAATGAATCAATATGTCAAATTTCTGATTGCATGTTTTGCAAATGAGGCACACAATTTTGTCAGAAATATGACAATATTGTCAGAAATACGCTTTATCCTTTGCTTAGGTCAAGATGAATCTGGGCAAGGGAGAACCACTGAGAGGGTTCGTATGAAATAAAGAGTATCAAGCTCAGGGTACTCTTTGAGTTGGAAACATTTATATGGGAATAGATAACTTTGGAAATGCTTCAAATCAACTTCTTGCATGTTGATGCAACTTGACCACCTAAAATATTTCTGCCCTAAGTATATATTTTTCTGGTTTGAAAACTGGGTATATTGTAATGCAAATCAGAACTTCAAATCTTCAAGCATACATAAATTATTCTTCGGAAATACTTCACCCACTCTGAGAACACAGTGGCCTTGCACATGTTTCTAATAAAGAAGGAATTATAGTAAAAATTATGCTCATGTAATTCTTAGAAACATAAACTTTGCCCAAAGAAAGCAAAGTCTAAACATTGTTTAGCGTGATCTCTTCTGCAGAAAGGAAATTTTATAACAGATTTATTTAAAAGAGTAAAATACATTATCTTAAACTCCAAGGTTAGGAGCACTATACAGAGGTGAAAGTACTTTGCAGTTACAAGTGCTGATGTCTCCTGTTGGGACACAGTAACTCAGTATTCATAGTAGATTCTACCATAGACCACTTTCACTGCTAGACCAGGCCTAGAATAGTAGATAACTCATGTGGAACTTTTGTGCAGATTATACACATGCTACAAATTTAAGAGGGTTGCTATATTGTGACATATTCTAATATGAAACAAAGAACACTGGCTGTTCCTGTTTTCATAACCTGTCTTCATGGGAGGAAATAAAGTATTATGAATCTGTTCTACAGTTTTCACACGTGGTCTAGTCTACCAGCCTAGAGGGAGACTGGAGAAGTGGCTGGTGAAATAAATGTTATAAGTATTTAGTGCTCATTTCAGTTGAAGAAGTTCTCCCAAGTTACTGGACAAATTGTTTGAATCCCAACCTCTCAGGGTAACACTGGAAAAAAAAGTAACAGGATTCATTAGTTCGATCTCCCAGTTTAATTAGGTGAAAGAAAAGCTCATGGCTGTATTTTGTAATTTATTCTCTGCTTTTTACTTCAGGTCATATACAGTAATAGTAACTCCTTCTTGCAGAATTTGTTGCTGTACTTTGAATCTACAAAGCAATATATGTAATAATGGGAAAAAAAGGAAGTAAACCCCTCATTTGTTTATTTTGTCTTGAGTGCAACACCTCAACTTCAGATGAATGTACATTTGCTCAGCGGTCCTATTATGCTTAAGACCTCTTTCTAGTAATAGTTGTGTTAGAATATTTTTAAATTTAGTTTTACGTTAGCCGGTAACTGTGAGCTATTCTCTAAAAAGAATTCCATGAAAATATAAAGCATTGCCTTTAATTATTTAATTAAAATTTGTGTTCTCATTTAGAAGGAGTCAGTCTGATGTCTTGCATACCAAGAAAATGTACAACGATACAAGAGTGTCATCTAGTGAATGATTTGGGTGTAGGACAATTGCCTCAATAGTATCCAGACTTTGAGTCATAGCATACGTACAGCTGGTTAGACAGCAGGATTACTCAGGGCATTTTAAAACTTTCCTTCAGGTCAACACTGCACACTAAAAAAGAATTATCTGAAAATTGTACTGTTAAAAGGAAAAAGAGAATTTGTCATTTACTGCTTCAAGATATGCTATATATCCTTCCTTAACGCCTAATCTCCTCTACTAAAACCACAGTTCAAACTTGCAAAATTTGGAGACTAAATGTGAAGTAAATGAAATTAGGAAGTTAATCAGAAGTCTTCTTTTTCTAAAACTAATGTAATATTTATCTGAGTTGTTGAAAACCTTCAACATCAGTTTGCTTTAGCTTAGAAAAAAATAAACAACTGATTTCTGCAGAAAGATCTGGAAAAAGTAATACAGCATTGGTGTTAAAGGATGTTTTACGTCTTTAAAAAAGTTAGTTAAATTCTGCCATAATCTATTTTATTAACTATACCAATATGTTATATACTGCAGTGGAATAAAAAACTCAAGATGAATGTGAATTATATACCTTCTTGTTCTTTGGTGTTCAGTATATCAGTGATTGATCAGGAAAGATAATCAGGAAATAGTTACAGAGTTGTAGCTAAAAATTGCTATTTCCACTAAATGGACACTTTGAGAGATTTTAGTAATGAGAAGTGGGAGAATGAGGAATTAAACTGCATGTGAGAGGCAGTTATTGTTGATAATTTTTATCCTACAGATAACTAAAGATTGAGGGGTGGGGGGAAAGAATGATATTTTGAGTCTCAGGCCTTTATTTTTGATTGTAAGGCAAAAGAATTCATTTTTGGTATTACATGTGCACATAAAAATTACTATTACAAATACTATCAAAAAAGCACTAATTAAAGTGTATTAGGTTTCTAGTCTGAAAAATTAAATTAAAATTCATTATAAGGAAATTAAATTTTCAGCTCAGAGACCTAAAGTGATAGCAAATCCTGTTATTATCCAGTCCAGGAGAATGGTTCATCTGATTAATTTTAGCTGTTCCTTTATTTTATTCTTATTTGTAATAATTTCCTAGTCCTTTCTCTAGATTCCTTTCAGTTATAGATTCCTCTTTTAAACTCAGTCTTTTTTTTTTCCCCCAATACTGTTGTTGTCTAATTTTTATAATCTACCATTTAATTTTCAAACACATCTGCTTTTCGTCTGTTTCCTTTCAGTCTCTAGAGAATACTTTTTTAAAATCAGTGTTGTAAGGAAAAATAGCAACAAAATGCAATAGCAGTTGTAGAAATAAAAGCTGTTAAATAAGAGAAGTGGGTCCCAGTAAATGATTCAGTCATTTACATTCAGTCAACTGTTATCAATAAACCCACATTTTCAGTGTGGGTTTATTGATAACAGTTACAGGTTCAATACCGTCCTGACCATCTGAAGCATCGAACTGCTATGCCTTAAGAAATGCTATGCCTTTTGATGCTTATGCATTGAAATGCTATGCCTTGCATTTCTATGCATCGAAATGCAAGCCTGTAGGCTTGAGAACATGGTTGGCAGAAAGCTACCCTTTTCTGATAATCATACAAAACAGAATTATTCATTCAGTGTAATACAACTACAGATTTGTACCTGTGCCCAGAATACAGGTCTGTGAAAGCTGCTTTAAAAGTTTCAGGATTATATTTCCATTATTAGAACTAAACCCTATTTTGTTGGCTGAATGTTCTTCTCCTCAGCTAGGGATTCATTCTGAACCTAGAATAATGATCATATTTTTAAAAATCTTTCAGCTTGTCTTTAGTTTGTGTATGCTGATTCTTTCCATTCAGAGTACTCTCAAATTGCTCTGGTTATTATCCAAGCTGTGGGCAGCATTTTGTTATCATAATAAAAAATCATAATCTATTCTCTGTGTAATATATGGCTCTAAATCTCCTAACATGTTGTAAATACCCTTTAATAATTCAAGATTTAGAATTCTTTTAGTCTTTCACGCTTTATTGACGAAGGAACATTTTTTCAAATTATGATCATTATGGATCTTCCCTCCAGAGAGAGGGTCACTCTTGGACAGTGCTGACAACAGCTGGTCTTCTGTTATTTGTCAGACTAGTTCCCACCCCTGTTTCTTATTGTAATGGTTTATATGTGTAATCATCTTCTCCTTCAGGGAATGTATCTCTTTTCCAATGTAGGAGACAAACACTGTGCAGTCATAAAATCAAGTTTGCCTAGAATTAAAGGGAAAGATTTTAAATTGTACTATTAAACTCATGCATAAAACACTGTAATCTAGCTCTAAACCAAAATACTCTCTTGACTGCATTGTCAGAGGCACTGTAGCAAGATCTACCACGCTGCACTGACAACATGGCAGATTTCATTGGTCTTCCCAAACAAAAGCCCACATAGTTTCTCTGCGTTCTGGATGTTCAATTTCCTCCCTTAGTGGGACGTAAATAAACTTGTAATATTTTATGTATATCACTGTAAAAATTGCGTCTGCTTACACCAAATTTACTTGCCATCTGCTGTATAGATTGCCATGTCTTTTAGAACAATAAATCTATTTAGCAGTTTCTTTGTCATGGTGCTAAGTTTCCAACTATATTTTCTACTATATGCTGCAGCATGCTCAGAGCTGCATTTCCTGCCTGTTAAAAATCTGTAGAGGATGAAGCATTCTCTGGCATTACACTGAAATGGTCCTAGTTCAGACACCCAAGGGAAGAATTCAGCAATTCTGTACTGCTGTACATGCAGTGTGATCCTGGAGGTCCTGCATCACCAGGGACCACAAGGTAGCAGTAGCTGGCTCTCAGCAAGAGGCAAGTGACAAGGAGAAACACCTACATAACTGTGACCCGAGGACCTCACCAAAACAATGATAACAGCACCCAAAAACCCCCTATTTGGAACCATTGTGATGGGCTTCCAGGTATTAGTATCATTATCTGCCTGGGTCAGTTTGCTAGATTCTATCCTGACTTTTTCCACTTGGCCATCAACTGGCCCGTTAGCCCTTTCTTGGGTCAAATAGCTGCCAGGCTTTTACAACTAAGAGCCAGGTTCTCTTTCAAGAGCCCTACTGAGCATTCCTACTTACACAGCTGACAGCATTTATGGCAACCTCTTCCCAGGTGCTCCTGGTGGTAGTTACATGTAATGGAGATTTCCTTAAATCATCTCAGCTGGGGATGCAATGCACTAGGAATTCAGGTTGATCTTATTTAATTCTCATGGAGAGGTGAGTAGCTAAGACTTTTCTGGAAAGATCTGAAAAGGAGGTTGAAAACAACTTGAAGCTACTTAGAGACGAATAGGGGAGAAGTAGGGTAATTTTTATCAAGAGGTCAGTAGCCCTGCTTCTTCGACTGTACCCAACAGAAAGGTCATGCTTGTGTGGTCAGGTCATGATTAATAGCAACTTCCCTCTAGGTAAGTTCCACCCTAATGAGATGAGGTATGCTTGCTCATGGGGTTTTATTGTTTATTACAGAGAATGAACCGATGCTTGGCTCTTGACATGGTCACAGTTTGTAACAGTGTGTGTGAATAATCCTCCCTAGTTTATGAAAATAAGAAAAATACTCTGGTAAATTTCACTTCTTTTCACTTCTCTTTTGTCAATCACTTCTCAAAATGACTCCAGGTGAAGTAGCTCCTCATCTTAATCTTACCTCCTTATTTATATCTTTCTTCAGGAAATTGAGATGATAGAAATATTGAAGCAGATGGGGCTCAGAATAAAATAAAAATGATCTCTCAGAGCAGATGACATTTCTGGAAGACAGTGTCATTCCATTGTTAATTTTTTCTACACTAAAGTGGACTGAAAATGCCCACCTTTTATGTGTATAATGCAAAACTGCAACACAGGAAATCAGGAAGAAAAAGTAAAAATCCAAAGGGCTTTTTAATAAGAAAATTTAATTAAAGGCTTCTGTGTAGACTACTTAAATTCTGTGGTGATAACAAACATCTAAAAATATTTGAGAAATATAATTATTTCCTGGAAATAAGTTAATTGGAATTCTTTGAACTGTACTTCTATTTGAAGGGTATTTTGTTCTGTTTCTTCTTAAGCATTGGAAAAGGGAACTATAAATCAATTTCACATTTTTTGGACTGAGTGTTTATGATGCTGGTGCTTTTAAGTCTTTACTCTGGTGACCAGTTTCCTTAAAAAAACCTGGTCTCAGATAATTACTATAATTAAGAGAAGTGTGTAATATAGGCACAGTGGGAAATCCCATACAAAGAGAAGTTTCTGACTTGAAAAAACTTAACATTTGAAATACCTCATTTTCTCCTGTGAAGTGCACACAACTCTTCAAAATGAAAAATTAAAATATCTATATTTGCATAATGTACTGTGGAGATTTTCTTTGTGGAAGAGAAAATGATGTCATTAAACTAAATAATACCCGAGAATTGCAGCTTAGTAATTGAAATGAAGTTCAGTCGAACTGCAAAACCATTGTGAGAATTAAGCTTCATATGGGGGACTATATAAGATACTTTAAAGTCTGAGGAATTTTAAGATTCATGTCTTTCTCTTATATGTGTCTGAGTCATGTGTAAATATGTACTGTTTTCAGGTTTAGCTGGACTGACTTCCTTTCTTTTGAAGCTTTTGGGACAGATACAGAGAGCTGTATTTTAAAAGTGTCCACAGTTCCTATATTTTTTTCTCCCCTGCCCCCTTTCTGGAGCGACTTCCCAACTTGATTACTATGAATGTGCTAATGAAACTGTTGCTGTTCTGGGTGTAGATCTGCAGCTGCAGAAGAAGCTTTAAGCTGTAAACCCATTCCTCTTAGTATATGTTTCCGCAGCTGAGTTTTGAGTACTATCAGTATCCTTACATGAAGGTACATTGTAATGTTCAACTTTAAATATTTTTAAGCATGTTTTGAGCATAAGGTTAGAGTGGAGGTGTCCTGAGATCTCCAGCCCCCACTATCCTGTGATCAGATGGGTATTGCTTCTGCAGAAAAATTTTTCATACTTGGTGAAATATGCTTTGCATTTTTCATAAAATCTTGGAAAGCTGCAGCATGCTTTAATTTTTTCCTTTTTTTTTTTTCTAATAAACAAAGCTGCATTTAATAAAACACTCCACACATTTCAGTTTATCTAGTCAGAGAAACTGTTTTTCAAGCTTTGTTTTGATTTTTGTGGGGTTGTTTGTTTGTATTGTTGGGGGGGGGGTTGTTTGTTTTTAACCAAATTGCACAAAAACATGTACATTTTGGCTGGTTTTATTTTTAATCCGTAAAGGAGGTTGCATATGATTGCAAATTCAGTATTATTTTTACTGTGAGAAATAACTACATCAATTTAACCTCAGCCTAGAGGTTTTAAACTTTGTATTTAGACATTTTGCTATAGGAGGCTCTCCCCTCAGAGTAGTTATTTATCAGTTCATGTCCATTAAAATGATTCATATATATGTCAGAAGGAAAGCATGCTTGCTGTTTTTCTCCAAGCATCTAGAAGTCTCTGAGGATTTTATGTAATTCATATCACACTGAACGATTTTTCCTTGTTTTATTTTGTATTGTCTATTTCTAGTGCTAAAGGAAAATATTACGCAGTTCATCATACCTGTTTAAAACCTTATAGTTAGTTTTTAACTACTGGCCTGAAATACAGAACATTATGTCTCACAAAAAGTAAAAGGCCTTGGAGTTTGTCTTGTTTTTCAACATGCAACATTTTAAATAGATAGCAGTACTGAATCAAAACAGTTCTTGTATGAAATCCTTCAGTGAATCATCCTCAAGCTGACTTAAACAAGAAATACAAAGAACTTCATTTAAATCATAGAATAATTTCAGGTGGATGAAGTCTCCAGAGGTCTGTTGGTCCAAAGCTGAATTTAAATTCAATGTTTTGCTAAAAGAAACTTAGCCTGACATTTATTATTCAATCTAAGCTGCAGACTATTCCATCGGTTCAAAATAATCTTTCCAAAATGTAAGATAAATGCCTACTTATCAAGTATATATTGATTTATGCATGCTGGGAATGATAACTTGTACACTTATTTTTTTTTTTTAAACTGCAGGCAGGCTTTAACTCACTAACAATTGTGCAAACAAATTATGTTTTATGGTTTGTGGTAAAGATAAACTGACAGCTAATATGCTAAAACAGTGGGATCATGCCTAGCTTATATGCTTTAAGTACTACTCTTTAGCAGTTCCAAGCACCTGTAAATTCTGGGGTTTTTGAGTTTGTTGCTAACTTTAGAAGCTCTACATTTTAATATATTCCATTCCTCCAAGTAGTCATTTTCCTTCAACTGGGGGAAAAAAAAGAAAAAAGCATAAGTCTGAAGTATATAATTTTTCTACTAGAAGATGATAGTTTTGATCAAACTAATCCTTTATTTCTTTTTTTTTTTTTTTTCATAAACACCTGGAAAAAAAACAGGTAAGATTTTTGTAGTCATATTAAAAAGTCATGCATTTTTTCTTTCAGTGTTATTTTGGCTATATAAAAAATTGATATAACCTAGATTAAAAAAATAAGCCACAACAATAAAGGTAACAGAGGCTCCACTCTGATAATGTAAATTCTCTTTTGTAAAGGAATAAAATCAGGCCCTAAGTATAACTGTTTTCTTTTTCTGATCTAAGAGGATAAAGAAAGATTGTTCTAGTAGTGTGTCATTGTTATTAGTTGTGATAAACCTCAAAATGGAAGATGTCTTTCTCTTTGATGAACAGCCTAAAGTCTCAGCATCCTGTCTTATTATTAAACTCATTCACGAAGTGCTGGAAATTTCCAGAAGTAGCTGAATTTCCTAAGGTATGAGTGTAGCAGGTGTAGGCCATTGAAATTGACTGTGACATACAGGAAATTGTAGAGATGGGAAATAGGTGTTTCTCAAATGAAAGGGGAAGGAAATGGGAGAAACATGATTTGAAGGAAAAAGGTGCACACCAGCCAAGCACAGCCAGAAACTTTAGGTTTTAATCGATGAAGCTCTATTTTTTAGATTGCAAAACAGAAGTTGAGTTTTGACTATAGCAGTGGTCTTAATTTTGGTATTTTTGACTTGCTGATTGCAACTTTATTGCATTTCATGAAAAACTGCTTTGTTTAGTTCTTTAATTTAGGTGTATAGAACTTTTTGTATATTTGAGAGCATTTTATAATTGGAAGAAAAGAGGAATACTACCCCTAAAAATCAAAATACTGATGATATTGTATTTGCTAAGCTAAACTGATATCATAATGTACCTTTGAGATAGGATGTTGCGGGTTTGGAAAAAATTAATAGATTTAAAGGAATAAACCCATTTACGAGGGCAGGTTTCCTGAATTAATAGTCATCTTTTTCTTCTCCAAAAAACGAAAGCAGCAAACCCAGAAAGTTTTCATAACTAAGAAAACCAATCTTTCAAAATTTTTACTTCACACTGAGTGTCCTCATCTCACAGTGAGAGCCTGCCCATATCTGGATTGTAGCTCAGCTTAGCGATTTCAGTAATTCACACATGCCTCTGTATTCTGTTGAATTAAGACATTACATTATACAAGGAGTCTTATTTTCATAAGTACACTCATATGAGGTTTATAAAACAGTAATTAAATATAGAAATATCCTGTGGATTTTACATTAGATAGTATTGCTTTCTGTAATGTGAGTTATACTAAATAAACATCTCTGAGAAACAGCTATTTAGTTGTCCACAACGGATTTAAAACTTAAGAGAGTCACTAAAGACTATCAAGACATCAATCTGTGACATCCCATCTCTTGATGAGATTTGGTAAATATTAGTTTTCTGTAAGCATGAGTCACAGCAGGCTCACAAGTGACAGAAAAACCATTTTCCTAGAGGCCTAGAGAATATGACACTGAACTTCTTTTTAACAGAAAAACACAATGAAAGTGGCTGCACAGATGGCAAAACTGGGGAAGGGACGGTATTCTGGAAGAAAATGATGTTTCAAAAGGGGTTGTTTACAAAGCATTTTATATTATACGTGTTCTGAATCTGCTTTAAAGTTGTTTGTTAGAGCTGTGTATGCTATTTAACACTACTTTAGCCATACTTCTTTTTTTTGTGGTAATGATGTGCTGTCCTTATCAAAAGGTGTCTGTTCCACTTGCTGCTTGTTAGCTGCTTCCTTTTTGCTGCTTCTTCCTGCTTCTGAGGAAGTGCCTGGTCTTGCACCAGATTTGTTGTCTCTTTACCTAGAATCTGCCTTCCTTTTGCCTAAACATAACCCCTGTGGTGTAATGTAGTTCCTGGCTTCTCAAGTTTTTTGGATGACTGGCTTGGCTCCTGCATCACTTTCTTACTTTAAGTTCTTGATGACATCTGTATCCTGAAAGAGGATACAGGCAGCCCATCCTAGGTTTGACAAAGGTCCATCAGGTCTGGTATGCGTGGGCAGCAAGACCAAAGAAGTGTTTCTGGAGTGGCCTGTACTTGATATCCTCAACATAAAAGGAAAAGAAATAGGTTTATGCTCAGATGAAAATGGAGTTTAATGTACAGTGGGTGTTGTACTGTACTTGAGATGATGATTCTTAAAGTTATGTAGCTGTTCTCATGGGCCTGACTTATTGAGAAGCAGGAATGATCAATACCAACTTTTAAAGGTACTCAGCCTCTGTATAAGGTAAGGGAAGGACAGAGATTGTTCACCACTAGTTGTTTGCACCTCTTCTTTTTTTTTGTGTTTCAATTTCTATTTTTTTTTTTTAAATTTGGACTAGTAGTTACAAGCTGTAATAACTTTAACTGGGACTGGTAGGGTTCTATTTAAGCTGTGAAAGTACCACAGTTTTCTTCTGCAATAAAGCAAGAAACTATTATAATATATTCTGGGTTTAGGATGCTGTAGTTGAACTGTACTGCTGAAGAGGCTTTTAATTTGAAAAGAACCCTGTTGTGAAAAATTATCAGTGTTATTGCTCTACAGTAGCTTTACTAGTATGTTTCCAGACTCAGTAACTTATGAAGCTTTGTTTTTTCGGGATGAATATGTGAAAATCTGTGTGTCTGTCAGTAAAACTGAAATGTTATGACTTTGACCTCTCCAGTTCTTGCTTCTTTAACAGTTACTTCCTAAACTTATAGTAGGTTATACTGGAATTTTTCTTATTGTTTAGGTAAAATTATAGATTTGATTCATTGCATAGGAACAAGAGAGCTGTGAACTTGAACTTGGAAGAGCCCCACTGATTTCACTTTTCTCAGTGAGATTTGCAGAAACTGAAACAAATTTAAATTTGAATTCTATGAGTTAGGGGTTGGACTTGATGATCTTGGAGGTCTTTTCCAACCCAATCTATTCTATGATTCTATGATTCTATGAGTTTGAATAAATTCAGCATATCCAAGCTTTAGTTTAAATTATTTTGAGTTTGCCAAACCCTGTTTTAACAATAGCAGTTCATAAATTCTTTTGTTAGCAACTTCTTATTGCTCTAAATTTTAAAAAGTGTTCAGATTTATATACAAACATTTCTCTATATATGCTACAAACGTTTACCTGTATATGCTCATTATTCTGGTGTGTATATTCATATCTCATATGGGCAAACATGAAGAATACATTAATATTTTTGTATTCCAAAGTAACACTGGTCTTATTCTTTGTTTACTATGAATTTCTGCAATGTTTTGCAGAAAAAAGAAATGGAAAACACAGATGCTCCTGAAAATGATTAAACCCTTTAGTTAAGCATCTTCCAGCAGGACAGCCCTTTGTTTTTGCTGACTGGGGAGAACAGGGGCAGGAAGGAGACCCACAGGGAAATAGAAAGCAAGGTTTGCTTGATCCTGGATCTGTAGAAGCTACAAGAGCAAGAATGGCATAATATTGGGAGTTGCAAGCTCTCAAGAAACTGGTTCTGTCTTACAGATTCAAAGGGGAAAAAATATTTAAACGGGGCCCTTAGCTAAAGTTTTGCAATATGCCATTTTTAAAGCAGTCTACCAGAACTCAAAGTACTTGTGGTTAATATAATTGGTCCTTAACACTACTGGCTACATAACCATTTGTATTTTATTATTCCTTAATTTACTGGTATAAAACACAGCTTTATCAGGCAGAACAAGTGAGTGTGAGTGCTGAATTAGGAGTTAAGGATAGTTTTTTCACATAGCAGAAAAACTTCAAATGTGCTATGCAAATAATACCGCCAAATGACTAAAAATAACATCTAAGGCCTAGGCTATTTCTCACTAAGGTATTAAAAATATTCCAAAATGTGAGTTTTCATTACAAGTATTCTGGATACCATGGCTTCTCCAAGGTCCCAAAATTCTCATAGGAGTGATAAGAAGACATGTCCACTTTGTGCATTTTTCTAAGTACCCATCTGGCTAGACAGAATATTTAGAATATTCTGAAATATAGAGAAACAAAGCTATAGAAGCATGCTGTTTAGAGAAGCCATGTCTAGTGTCATTGAGAGAAATGTTTTTTTTTAAAACAGTAGTTGGCTTAGTTGTGTATTACTTGGGAAAGGACTGTGTGAAAAAGAAATATTTGAGTAACATGGAAAATTATTAAATAATAGGTCTTCCTGATTTTAACAGGGAGGAGAAAAAAAAGCCCCAAACAGAAAAATCCAGAGTTTGCATCTTGCTCTGGAATGAGACATATTTAAAAGAGTGTGTTTATAGGATATTTAAATTCCCATAACATATGGGAACTTATATAATTCCCATATATTATGGACATTGAGATACAGGAACAGGGGCTGCAATACCTAGTGCAAAAATTGTTTTATGCTTGAACTTTATATCCTTATTTATAAAACCTTTATATAATGCTCTTCATATAATTTATAAATTACTTTAATATTATGAAAATAGTTATGCCTTGTAGTCAAACAGTGGGTAATTATTCATGGAAAATGCATTCATTCATAAAGTCCAAATTCAAGCAAAAAAGGGTTGACAAAGAATGACTTCCTTCTTTTCCTGCATAGGAATCTATTGAATACAAATCTGTCACAGAAAAAGGCATAAGAATAGCTCACTTTAGCAGACAATTTTGGGAGTTCTGAAGAAAGATTAAGTGCTTTACTGGGTCATTTCTGTGAGATAGTCAGAAAAAAAGATGAGTAAAAAGAAGTGGTTTTTTTTGCTTTTTTTTTTTAATGGTATATGAACTGCTTAAAACAGCTTGTCTTTGACCTGCAGCAAGTAAAATTCTTATAGCAGTAGAATAGTAGAATCTCTATGCAGAGATGGAGGAGAGCACAGGACTTGCATCAAGTCAGATAATTTAAAGCTGTGAAGTCATAAACTATTCTCTTTTCAACCTGTATTGAGATAAGAAAGGAGAGATCTGATTATTGTTGAATCTGCTTATAATCGTATTAATTTTATTGAAGATATTTTCATACATTTTATTTTTATTGTTATTATAGAATATTATTGCCATATTTATTAATAATTTATAAAAATAATAAACAAATATTTATTTAATTTCCTTTTATTATAAGATTGCAAACTTGCAAATTTAGGGGCTTCAGGTTGGGAAGTACTTGCATTTAATTTCCCCCCCTCCTTCCACTCCCACTATTTATTTCCCCCCCCCCTCACTATTGCTTTATTTTTATGCTCTGATATCAGGCTTTTGATCAGTTTGCTCCTCTTTTCATTGTTCAGAGATAAATTTCTTATGAAGGTTTTGCATAGAGAATATTGCTATCTGTAAGCTTTGCTGTCCCTGATAAATGCCATATCCTTCAATATGAAAAAGACCCACTGTTAGAGCCCAGAGATAAAAGAATCTGGTTCATGAAAAACCCGCAAGCTTGACGCTTCTGTTCTACTCAGTCTTTAAATTTCTATTACTTTTGGGTGGCGGATACAATTGAGCAATTAACCAACTATAGGTCAGAGAGGATTGAAGGATTGGCTAAAACATTGACAAAAGTGGATAAAAAAGTTTCTGATTTGTGTAAGTCTTTTGCACCTGTGATGCCTTGTTTCCTATGTGCAGAAAATAGTTTCCTATGTGCAGAAAATAATGGTGCCTATTGTTTCAGAATTAAAGCAATGTCTTGAGCTCAATCAGAAAAGAATCATTTGCTTAGAAAGACATTCCTGCTAGTCTTTGGTATCCAGCTGTCAGTGTATGTAAGCTTTTAGAGCTATTTGTAGCACTCCCTTTTCTTCCATAGAGTTCAGATATAAACAATGATAGCAAATCAAATCTGCAGAATATACTTTTGAGAATTCCAGTATTTTCAGATTCCTTGGAGAGGGCATGGCAGTACTTCACATTCAATCAAGTAATATTTATGTTCTTCTTTTTTGAATTCAACCTGAAGATGTAGGAGTTACTAATGGGTTAATGGTTTTGGAAAACCTCAGGCTAAAATAATAAGAGTGGGGAACAAATTCCAGTTTGGAAAGTAAAAAAATGTCATGCAATATTGTCCATTATTAAAATCAATGCATAATTCAGCCTTGTTCTTTTCATGAAAAGAAGAAAAAATCTTTTAGGCCTAATTTGTTTCCAGGATCCACATCTGTGCACTTGAAGTACATTTTTTCTCATAATAGCAGCTGATGAGACAACTTATGTTTACTCGAAACAAGGCTGAAAATTTTTTAAAAATGTAGATGATTTTTTCCCCTTACCCTAAATTTCACGCACTCAAGAATGCTGTTAAGTACTACTTTGCCTAAAGTAATAGCTACTCGACATTAAGAAAACGAGAAAGTTGTATTTATAATCAAAAGCTAAGAGTGTGGGAACATGTGGTTTCAAGATGTGTGAAGAATGGCCCAAGCACTTGAAATTTAATGAAGGGCTTGCTACAGATTGCAAAGCATTCTTTCCACACATCTTCAGTCTTTCTGGTACACCTTTGCTTTCCAGCCTCTCTTGTGCATCCATCCTAGGGCAATTTCTCAAGAATATCTACTTTTCAAACATACTTTGCTGGCCTTTAAGGAAAATACTGTCTATTTTGTCCACTAAGCACCCAGGGACCACCTTACCAAAAAGTTCCAATCTGTGGGTTTCCTCCTCTTCTGTCTTTAGTAGAATACATCTGGGGCCAAAATTCTGGAAAAGACTGTTCTTGGTACACCATGGATGGCTGGCAGGGTAAAACAGTGATGTATGTAAAAAGCACAGCATCAATTCCACTAAAGTTTTTGAGTATTTTTTTTCTTTTGGGGGGAAGGGGGGGAGGTAACATTCTCCAATATTCACTGGCTAACCACAACTCTTCTCCTATCCTTCTTGTTTTGGTAATCCTCTTTGAAACATGTGTGCCCATTTTGGTTGTATTGTAAATACAGAGGACAGATGAAGTTTTTTTTTTTCCTTGAATTGTCATAGTTATGGAAGCAGGCATTTTTATCTTCCTGAGAAGTCAGACAATAAACAATACAGTAATTTGCAATTCTTCCTAGCAAGAGGTGAGAACTGAATCTGTTGTCTCTTTGAATCTATCCATAATTTTATCAGTTTATACTAAATGAGAGAAGGATTTCCAACATTGCTGCTGAAGGTGGAAGAAGGAACACCTGCACCACATCTCCCACCCTAGTTGATTATACTGTAAGGTAGGGTAGGAGCTACGACTTTGTCACGTCACACTGCCATACTCATTTTCATTAATAAAACCAGGATCAGCTAGAATTGTCTAGTGACGTGCCAAGCAGCCAGGGAGTCCAAAGGAAATGAAGACATTGAGTACAGCAGTCACATGAGGAGGGAAAATGGACATTAAAAGTTAGCACAGCACTAGTGAAAGGGACTCTGCCTAGGAAGGATCACCTCACGTGTATGAACTGAATGTATGAAATAATGTAGTGTTTACTGACTGTATGGCGGAGATTCTCAAACACTCAAGGGGTTTTGGTCTTTGAAACTAAGTTTCATGAGAAAAGTCAAAGAAATTCCAGTTAAGCAAGTACACTTTCCAGTGCTGATTGTTGCACCTCTTGGGAAGAATTCATGTTTCTCTGTATTATTCTGCACATCAGTTTGTTGGAGGATTGACCTTTTGCTTAATCTTCTTTGGTTTGTTTTGGTGCTTTTTACTGCATAGGCACACTCTTGCACCTGGTAAGTCTTTGTTGCCACTGTCCCTTCATGTAGTCCTGGTGTGAATCTTTAAGTTATGTTGGCTTTGAGACAGAGGTGAATGCTGTTCCTGAACATGCTTATTCCACTGAGGATAATATTCTATTCAGACTAAAGATATTTTTTTTTTCCCCCTTAAACATTGTAATTCTTAATTTGTACAATGGGATGTGAGTAGGAGCTGGTGATTTACTACTGTTACAATTTGGATTTTTTTTTTAAATACAGATATAAAATCATTTTTAATAAGCTATCAAAATAGAGCTTCACAGAACACACAACATCCATTTTTATGTAAAGTAATTTCTAAAAATACCTATCTTATCCTGGAAAAAATGTTTGACTAAATATTGAAATGAAATGTATCAGTTGCCTCAAACAGATATTCCCACCCCCCACTCCCCAACACTGAGGTTAGAATTTGACTATTGACTCATTTGGGGAGAAAATGAACAGAAACATGGTGACAGTTTAATTTTTAAAAGCTGCCATACCTTTCCAGGTAGCACAATTGGATAATATTTTAGCTACGGGGCTTTAGGAAGCTTAAACCTGACAGATATGCAAATGCAGTAAATCAACAAAATACTTTTTCCTTTTGGGTCTCACACCTAGATAGGTTACCTTCAGCTTATTTGAAAAAATACCGGATTTTTCCTTTGTTTTTTATTCGCTTTCTTTCCTGTAATATTTAGTCTGATATTGCAACCTGTACAGCATATTACCTTCAGTAAAATGAGAGTAAGACAGATTTCATTTTCAGTGATTTTTCAGTTGTTATTTTCCCCTAATGTAACTTACCAGGAGGTTCATGTTTCTTTCACAAAATTGAATGAAGGAGTTAGACAATTCAGCACTGAAATAGTGATTTTGGTTTTTTTTAAACATCAAACATTTCTGATTCTTTTCTTAACAAAATAAAAAAGCAGATTGTATGAAAAATCCCAGTTACTTATCAATAGAACAGAACAATATTCAAGAGCCAGTATTGTAAAGAAATTCAACATCTTTTACAATTTTGACATATTTTCTTTTTTTCTTTTTTTTTTTTTTTTTTCCCCTAGCACTTACAGTCAACTTCTTTGTAAAATACATTTAATTTTGCTTAAAGAAGCCAGAAAGATACTGCTAAAAATTGGGGAAGACTATTGAAAGAACAGAGGGACAAATAAAATTTTAATCCTTGAATTGTTATGTAATTAGAAATAATTGACATTTCCACAGCATCCATGTGGAAGTACAGCTCTCAATTTTTGAGAAGGGAAAAAACTAACTAAACAACACACAATAACATCATGTTCACAGAATGTGCATCATTCTGCATACATACTGATTTAATTGAAAAACCAGTAAGAATATTAATAGTTTGCGAACTTGAAAAAGTACAATTATATCCTCTGTTCTAACATTTTGTTTCTTAGTTATGCTAGTTGAAGAAGAGTCCCTATTTTCTGTTCTTTATATCTCCAACGGGAAAGAAAATTTATGTTTTTGGGTGTTATGCTTTCATTTAATGAAGGTAAAATTAGTGTAGACCTAAATGCTTCCAGACCTTCTGGCCTAATTTTTGGTCTTGCTTCCTAACCTTTCCTTTGCCTTCTCTGCTTCCAGTTATTTTTTGTGAAAAAATCAGCTTCAGCTACAGAAGAGAAATATCCACAGTTGTAACACTGCTTATCCAAATCATTTCACATAACAGCTTTGCCACGACCCTTGCTTTGCAGATGCAGTTATGTCAATCCTTGCAGCTTCTACAAAGTAATGGGTAAAGTGCCATTCCTTCTGCTTGCCCAGGGATGTCTATGTGGTAATTTGATTATAAAATATATTCTTTGCATCCTAGAAGGAAAAAAACATGGCAAAGATTTTTATGCAAACTTATTTGTGATTCCTGCATTAGAAGTACTTATTCAATAACAGGCTGACAAACACTCCCAAGCAGTTGCATTTGGTGGAAAAGAGATAATGTTGTGCTAAGAAAGAGGATACATTTATTCTACATTCCATCTTGCCAGGGACTATGAATGCAACATTCTCTGAAGAGTCTCTGCTCTGAGTGACTTTCAATGTACAGCACAAAATCAATATTTGTTCAAGCAGAAATGATCTGGATGTATATGTATACACACACATACACCCCTAGAGCTAGAACCAGAGAAGAGAGAGATCAGCTTTAATTGGGTTATACAGAAGAACAGTTTTCTGAATGGAGGCTCCCTGTCTCTGCTACAGACTAATTAAAGCACTCCATGCTTTATGGACTTTGCCTCCAAATAATTAAGATATTAATCATTATCTTGACTGCCCTGATTTCTCTTTCGCTGATGCCTCATCTTGCAAGTAAGTATTATGCTATATATCCTTTAAGACTTGATGTTTAGCAGTTACTGCTTTACAACATAGTGTGCACTTTGAGGATAAGACCTCTAAAAGCTTTTGTAATTGCCTAAGAGTAAGAGAAAAAAAGTAATTTGATTTCAGCTATCAGTGAAAGGTGGTTTGCGATATTCTTCCCTACAGGGAGAATACAAATATGGAATGTTTGCCTTCTTAGGCAAACATTGTGCCTTGTCTGCTGCCTTTCCACTAGCATGTGAGCCATTTCCCATCCGGAAGACAGTAAAATGGCACTGTACTTGTGTACTGGAGGTCTAGTGCAAAGTCAGGCTTTATCACTGTTAACACTGTTGTCTGCTGATGTAGATAAATGGCTTCTTGGCTCATATATCTCTGCAATTGCATATCTGCAATAACGATAAAGGAATGCTCACCAACAATCTCACTTCTATGACAAGTGCAGTAGAGCATGGGATAGCATTGCTGTATTTTCATATTTCATCCTATATTTTCATTTTTTTATTTGAGAGGGGGATTGTGGTGTGTGTATAGGATTTCAAGGTACTTCTTCATGGAAAAAATGGTAAATCTGGAACTTGGAACCACTGAACTTTATCAACTGTTTATGGATGGAGTGTTATAACTCATACTTTTTTCTCTGATACTGAGGTTGACAAACAGGAGCTATGTAGAGGCTACAGATAAAAAGAAATGGGTTTTGGGAACAGTTCAGTTGGTCAGAGCATGGCGCTAATAATGCCAAGGTTGTAGGTTTGATCCTTGTATGGGATGTTCACTTAAGAGCTGGACTTAATCCTTGTGGGTTCCCTTACAACTCAGAAGATTCCGTGATTCCTCTTGTGCTGGCACACAACTTTACTAACAGCAGAACTGTTTGGCTAACAGCAGACTAATTTGGAAATGAAACCATTGGTTTTAGGAGGTAATTTTTTGGTTTTGTTCATAGCACAGTGTCACCCACCAGGTTAACCCTTTCATCTTAATTAGATGAGAAGCACAATAATAGTGTTCTATAATTCAAAAGTCTTTGAAGCTTTTGTGCAATGGCTAGCCGTGTTGATTGATTTGCAGAGATGACCTGATGTACATAACTTTTCTTTCTGTTAAGAAACATTAAGAAGTGGCTTAGATTTGTAGCTAATGTCACCCCGTTAGCAAGATCAAGTGATTGGCATCGTCGTCTAATCCCTTGCAACCTGATTCTGAGATATGGATATAGTTGGGAACAAGATGCATGAAAAAGAAGGAAGGAAGTTTTTAAGGTGTATGAACACACAATTGGAACAATAATTTATCTGTTGCAAGATTCAGTAATAATATGCCTACTCTGTAGATCTTGCAAGCAACTGCAACTAAAATAATCAAAAGTTGTTGTGTCAGATAATTTCATGCTAATATGGTGCCCTGTTGCCTTTTTGAAGCACAGAGTGGGACGTGGCACAGTAAAGCATCCTTGTGTGATATATGCAGAGTTTTTGGGACCCTTCAAGATACTTGTTTTAATTATGCTGAATAATTTATGGTAAGCTGATTAGTTAGTGTTCTATTCCAGTAGAACTTGTGCTGTCTCTCTGAATTTGGGTTTCTCATTTGCTCTCACAATACATCCTGGAAAAAATGCCAATGGAAATCTTATCTCTTGCATCTAAATTATTTCTCTACAGCATCTTTCTCAGTTTGTAAAAAATATTTCTTCCATTATCTACCCTATTTTTATGTCTTTTTGTATCTCCCACTGCATCTGTAACAAAAATTCTGAATGCAGTGAAATTGATGCCGAATTTTTGCCCCAATCGAGCATAAAAGACTACTTAGAGACAAAGTTTCATGCTCTAAGCAGGAGGTATTTTATTTGCAACGCGTTGGAGAGTCCCAGGTAGCCCTGGACAAAAGACTCTGTCTAGTACAATCAGTGTAACCTATTTATACAGTTTTGGGTGTGAGTTACAACATCTTTACATGCATATTCATCACATTGCAACATCTACTTGTAATATTCATATATAGGCGGAGTCTTCAATTTGGGGAGGTTTAGAGGTGGGAGTTCCTGTAATCTTCATCATGGGCAGTGGTCGATCGTAGGTCTTCCTCAATGTAAACTCTTGAACTTTCTTCATACCTTTTCCTTTTAAGGTAGTTTTGGCAGGCATAATAGAGTCAAGTTGTCCTTTTGGCTCATTCTAGGATTTGCTGAGTTGTAATCTCTTTGAAGAATGCTGTTATCTTTTGAAGAATGCTGTTATCTTTTTGAGGAATGCTCTACTTAGTCAGTATATGCCTTATTCTTCAGCCAATTTACCACTCCTTCTATGGTTCCTGGTTTCCGAATGCTAGGGTTTCGAAATTTCTTTTACAATTTTGTTTTAACCTCTTATTTCTCAAAAGACCGTCTTAATTTTAGTGGCTTCAAAATGTATCCTAGAAGTGTAGGATTCATAAGGTTGAGAATAATATCTAAGGAATACAGGGATATAAGCAGTATAAACTGATACTGTTACTCATGATACTATAATGGCACCTAAATGGGATGCCTTAAAGCAAAAGCTGAACCAAGAATTCCTTAATTTTAAGCAGGTTCTAGCATTTACAGTTTTTGAAACATTCTGACATCCTCTTTAAAGTATTGCCACATAAGCAGAGCTCACTGGCTCCATATTTTTAGGGTCAGACCTGAAGATTAACTGATAGATATGAGCTTTGTAAGATTCCAAACAAAGCTCCATATTTATGGGTATGCACAGGATGAAATGAGCACATGTGCTTTCCATATATTAGTTTTTCTTTCTTTTTTTCCCTTGGAAAAATCCCGTGGACTAATTATCTCCTCCTTCAGTTTGGAACCTGAAACCTTTCTGGAATTGAAAGCAGAAATGTAAGAACTAAAAATACTGGTTTAGTCTACAAAATAGCCAAGTCTGTTTGTGGGGACATGCATTAGACTACATGAACACCAAGGTGGAGCAGTCTTCTATGGTTATCTTGAATTTTATCATCACTTAGGTCTTTACATTGAGTTGGAAAGGGGGAACAGCAAAAAGCAATGATAAAAAGCAGATTAGAATTATTTTAAACTAATATTTAAAGATATTTCCACAACTTCAAAATATCAAAAAGAAAAAAAAAATTTTTTGAATTTCTTGTTTTAAAATTACCTATCCCTGATTTGAAAGTGCCTGTGGTAGGAATTAAGTACACCATGTCCACCATACTTCATCAGTATAAAAAGAAGTGAAAGACCATTTCGTAATGAAGTGCAGGATCATTTTTCATGCTTAGGTTTGAGGTTCATGATTGAGTATCTCTTGAGCTTCCATACTTGTCATGCCCAGTTTTGTACTGTCAGACATGATTCAGCTGGAGTTTGGCAACTCTAAGCTGACACAACAGACAGGAGAGCCTTTTGGTGGCCCTCATTGCTTGCTTTATTCCACTGCAAAAATAAGCAGGGCTGTTTGTTGTTACAGAACGACTATCCATCATACATAATTTATCAGTACCACTTCAGATTAACAATTAAAGAGAAGGTCTTGCCTCCCAAATGTCTGGGAAGGGATCACATAGTCATATAGAGGTCCTTTATGGAGTTACAAGCTGTGGTCTCTGAGTGCTTCTCTACTTAGGTAAAGTGAAATGGTCTGTCTTAAACCACCAGTGGGTGAAGGCTCCCCGGGGTCTGAATGGAGTAGAGACTGCTTGCTCACATGGCCACCACATCTGAAATAGAGAGCAAGTCAGTGACTGATAGGGAGGATCAGCTGCTTCTGAATTCTGTTTGACTTTGTGATCCATTGCCTTGCTACTGATTCTAAACACTATCTTCTGTGTAGAAGAAATTATAAAACCATGTAGAGAAAATACAGCAACCAAACAACAAAAAAGGACAGTGTTCAGAAAGCTGCCTTTTTCCCTTTTGGGTTACCACCTCCTTGTGTATCCAACCAGGAGACAGTGTGCTTGAGACAATAGCTGATCAGTCACGGGCAGGGGGACCAAAATCTTGGTACACAAGACAATGACAGAAGAGAGGTACCTCTTTAGAGGGGATAGGAGAGCAAGGGGTGGGACTTTCCTGAGTTCTCCAAACTGTGCTAAGTCTCAAACTAAGAACAGTTCTAGAAAACAGCAGAAATGAGAAATGTCACATAGATTATTATGTGTAAGATGTGAAGGATTCACACTCCTTTTCTAGGCCTGCATGTTGCCCACTTGTCTTGGTTTGAGACGATTTGGAGGGGCAGGAACCTCAGATGGAAGTCTCATTCCTCCAGTTCAATACCCCTGGTTCTCTCCAATAGAGAGACTCCAAATACACCTGGATGTAAGTGAAAAAAAACCCAAAAAACTCTTTATCAAGAAGAATGCTAAACAACAATGCTAATAAAACTGGGTTAAGCTAACCAGTGAGGAAAAAATTCCCAAGTTCTCACATACAGGACCAAAACAAGACGACAGCCAACCTCCCCTTACCTGTTAAAACCTGGCAGGAACAGTTTGGAGGGTCAGTGCTAGAGTGAGGCTGCAGTGCTGGCACAGGCAGTTGGAACAGGGCTGCAGACTCCCCAGGTGACTGGAAGGACCCACAAGACACCTGCCAGATCGAGCCAGATGAGACCTGGTTGCTGTAACTCTGATGGTGGGTAAAGTCCTGATCTGCTGAGGTGGTGGTAGAAGTCCCGTGGAGTGAGGGGAAGGAGACACTCAATCTACAAATGAAGTCTGAGTGTGGTAGTTTTATTGGGCTCAGGGTAGGTGGGAATGCCTCTGATACTTCCCCTGGGGCAGGGAGTTCTTCACTGGATGGTTAATACTGGATCGTGGGACATTTCAAGGGTTTTTGACACCTTCCAGGCACATGTAGATCCATTATGGCCGTCAACAGAGATGAATATCTTCAGGCTAGGTATGTGGGTTGTCCTGATGTCTCCCTGAGAGGAGTTATCATAGATGAGTCACTTGTGTAAGCACAAAGAAACAATATCCAGGTAGCCTGAGGAGCCCTCTGAGTCATGAGCCTTTTAATTTTTTCACACTGGTGAATACATTCTTCTCCTAGGAGAGTACCACCCTTACCTTAAGTCCCTCCCCACAGTCTAATTTAGTAAGCATATTTGGAGAAAAGAGAAAAGGTGGATACCAGAGTCTTTGTGTAACCAATGACACCACCATTACTTGCCACAACATGGGAAGCAGAAGGGATCGCATGTGAAGAGGGAGCTGTTGATAACTGATGGTTATTTTGAAAGTTGTTGTAAAGAACAATTTCTTTTTTTTGCTCTTAATGCCTTTAGCAGGTGCCTAATAATAAGTGAATGTGTTATCAGAAGAAAAGCTTTCCTTGATATCTTTTTACATGGTTGTATCATTGATGAAAAGAAAATAGGTAACTATGGAAACACAAACCCATCACTGAGTGTCTTCTCCACTCATGTTTATTTTTAACACTATTGAATCATGTAAATGGTTCTTCACATGTTGAAAAAAGATTTTTCTGAATGTCTTTTCTTACTGTGTAAAAAGTGCATATAAGTTTTGACATAAACCTGCAGTGATTTAGAACAGTTTTCTCTGAGGTTGTATAAGGAACACAAGATATTTCCAGTGCATGAAATTTTCCCCAACCTTTGAGAATGTTCAATCTCTCTTTCAAATTTTGTAAAAGGAATGAGTGGCAGCTAAACTCCTGAAATGAAGAAAAGATGGTAATGGATTTTGGTACAAGAAACAGGGTTTAGTGAGTTTGAGTGCTGAAGCACATGCTATTGCACTCTTATATAGACAACCATAATTTCTGCAAGTGCCAGCAATTGAAGTTTGTAAGAACTATTTGATTTCTATATCTTAAAAAGAGTAGAGAATTATAGTTACATATTTAGATTCCTAAATAGTGATTTAAAAGGTGAATATTGGTAACAAATCTTGTATGCCTTTCTCAACTGCTTTATCTAAAATCTAAACACATCTGTAAGGAAAATTGTCCATCTTATTGGACAGTATAAGTTCATGCTGCTGGTGAAAAGCAGGGATGCTATCAAAATGCACCTCTTAAAATCAATCTGAGATGAACAAGAGCAAATAAATAGTGATTAAAGCCATCAGAGTGAAGACATAATCTTTACCTTTGAAATTAACTGAAATTTTACTCTCTGCCTTTCTCTTTCTTCCTCTCCTATCTTCCCTATCCTTTCAAATTTTCACAACATCAGTAGATTTCATTCCACTGGTAACCTACATGTGACATGAATCCAGGAGAATTTTGTAGGCTAGATTTGACAGAATGGGGACACACATTTAGAGGAGGGAAAAAATAAGAAGACATACACCATGCTTTATTTTTTCCCTCTAAAAACATTTCTATTTTAATCAAAGTAGCGGGTACTTAGCATATTCATATGCCCTGAATATGTGTTATTGTAAAAATGATCTTTCTCTAAAGAACATCTATTGTAGATCTCAGACACTTGTCAGTTGCATATAAAGCAGGATCTAGTAAAATCTCTGAAAGTCTCCTAAATTCTGATGAACAATTATTTTTAGGAAAAACAAACATTTTCCTTTTACAGATTTCCATGTCAGTTTGCCACACTTCTCTGTTTTGATCCCGCACTTGCTTCTCTAATTTGGGTAGACTGGGCCTTCCAGATTCTGTGGAAGAATATACACAATATCCTAAGCCAAAGACTTTAGAGTGTTAATGAATTAATGAGTGTTGTGAGTAATACAATACTCATAAATTCTTATCGACTAACAGAATAGTAGACCAGCTAAGAATTGTATTCAAATAATTACTTGAAAAACTTTGGAAATAGAACAAGGAACACAGTGACTTATCCCTCAGTCAGGCTTCTGAAACTGTTCATTTTAAGACAAGATCTCTCAGAGAAGAGAGGGAGAAGGCAAAATATTGAATAAAGTTTTGAGATAATCAAATGTACCAGCCCAGGAAAATATCTCTATTTACTGGTTTTGCCTTAAATCTTTCTGAACAGGGACCTTTATTGCAAATATTTTCTGTAGGGAATAATGTTGAATTTTTAGTTAAAAAAAAAAAAAAATCTTATGAAGACTTTTAGCAGGTGCTGGTTTTGCCTGGGGTAGAGTTAATTTTCTTCACAGTAGCTGTTATGGAGCTGTGTTTTGGATTCATGCCGAATACAATGTTGATAATAGAGGGGGTTTAGTTGCTGCCTTTTCTGCATCTCACCCCACCCCATCAGCAAGTAGGCTGGAGGTGCACAAGAAGTTAGCAAAGGACACAGCTGGAACAGCTAAACCCCCTGACCAAAGGGATATTCCATGCCATATGGATTTATGCTCAGCATATAAAGCCAGGGGAAAGTTGGCGATGGGTCACAGCTCCAGAACTGGCTGGGTATTGATCAGTTGGTGGTGAGCAATCGTTTTCTTTTTTTTTCTTAAATTAAACTTTCCTTTTCATTACATTTTTTTTTCCAATTATTTATCTGTTTGTTCTTCAACCCACGAGGTTTTTTACTTTTAGCCTTTTAATTATCTTTTCTCCATCCTGCTGGAAAGTGAGTGGCTGTGAGTTATGCTTAAGTTGTTGGCTCTTATATGTAAGATGTTGGCTGAGGTTAAGTCATGACAGCAGAAAAAAGGTGATGAATTGTAAAAAAAATAAAATTATTTGGTGATTACATTTGAATGCTGGAGCATTTATTTTCTTAAACAATGTTTTACTTGTAAAAACAATTTTTTTTTCTTAGATTAGAGTACTAAGTTTTTTTCCACTTTATTCAATATCACTTTTGTATTCACTGGAGGATTTCAACTACAAAACACTTAAGGTAGTGCCTTTAATGAGTTGAAGCCTTTTTCTTTTACAGTGTTTATAAGCATTTACAAAGAGAGATACACAGAGCTTTTTCTAAACATATGAAATGAAACTCAGCCTGTGTATTTATTTATTTATTTCCACTATAGTAGGTGTAAATTATATTTTTCAATTTAAGTAGTAGTACAAGAATATGCCAAAGGCTAAGTTTTCTTTCTGGCAGAGGCAGCTGAAGACTTTTGATAATAACTCTTCTTGGGCTTTCATACTCTCTTAGAACAAGACAATATTTCTAAATCATTTTTAGGAGCTCCTAAAAATTGGAGAAATTAATTAAAATATCATCTTTCCCAGTCATGGCAAAAGGCTCTAGAGAGCCTTTGAAATCTCACAAGGGACTTCAATACCAAGTTATTGATATTCTTTACATGCTTTGTCTCAGTGTTTCCATCTGAAGCTGCTCTATTTATGTGAACCCACAAGGTGAGCATGTCATCCACATCCATGTGATCCTGTTGATCATTACTACAACTGGTTTTGGTGAATGATTTACTTCTCAACCCATTGATTATTTAACAAATACCAGCTCTGTTCACCTAATAATGTTTCAGGAATTCCTTTTGAAGGCTTACTACTGGTTGTGTAATTATAACCCTCACATGCCGTGTGATGAAACCTGCATTCCTGTGTGGGACTGTTTAAGACTTTCCTCCCCTGATCTTGACTAGAATGTTTTTCCTGAAAAAAAAAAAAATCTGTGTCTAAGAAGGGTTTAATTGTATCAATTACGTTTTGGCAAGGATTTTTTCCTAGTCAGTCAATATTTGCCAAATTAAATAGTGTCAACAGAAAATTTTGTCAGATCCTGATCTAAAGGTAAATAAAATTTATATTTTTTTCCTGTTATAAAGTAATTTTTTTTCTTTTAATTGTTTATTTATTTATTTTTAACTCAGTACTTAATTTTTTTCCTCCTAACTCTGTTTTGAAATGGCGGAAAAAAGTAATACATCCTCTGTATTTTGAGGAAAACATGAAAGGAATTTAAATAAGTAATTTTACACTGGAATGTCTAAAATTAGATTTCTTGATGAGTTTATGCATCTAACAACAGCTTTGTGGGGAAGGAAAATTAAAATGAAACAGTCTAATTATATTGTACAGCACAATATGTGTACGTCCCATTTAATTACTAGTGAGAATAACTTAATTTATAGGTGAATGAAGAACAGAATGTAAATGAGAAACACAGTATTTTTGTCGGGTGATACCAGTACATCAGACTGATATGTTAATGTGACATATGCTTATTATGGTGGATTTTATTGAAGCGTTATCAATTTGTGTGTAACTAGCAGTGCAGAGAAGTGGAAGAAAAATAATAATGAGCTGTCTTCTTGCAATTTTTTTTTCCTATTTTCTGAAGAGGATAAACATAAGTATAGCGACTTCAGAAGTAGAAGTTTGAGGTTAACTCCATATAGTTTTGCTTGAAACAGACCATTTCAGACCATGCTTGTCCCAGTCCTAGACTTTACTTTTTTTGTGTAGGTTTCCATGAAATTCTATAGCTGCCATCATTATTTTTGTTAGGACACAGTATCTGCTTGTAGTTTCTTGGAAAATGTTGAGTGGTCTTTAGGGGAGACAGAGAAAACTTGAAAAAAAACACAACCAGACAAAAATCAAGTCAAGGTATTAAAACTCCATTTTTGTGAAGGATCTGAAAAACAGGAGGGAGCACAGCATATAACCAGATCACCCCTTGACAATTAATAGAGAACGTAGAAGAAATCTTGCAAGAAAGACTAGGGACCTGTTGTCACTGTCACTTGCCAGGGTGCTAAATTTCCTACTTGTGTAGAAAGCTGACAGGGCAATTTGTTTGTGCCAGAGTTCTGTATTCTTCTGAAAGGGGCCTTTGACTGCATGGGAGTCATCACATACTAGTTTGTTTTGTTGTTTGGTTGATTTTTTAATATCATCAGTGAAACCAGCCTTGAAGGAGGCTCAGAAGTCTTGCAGATGTATCAGATCCAGATATCAAAACTCTTATTAGTTAAATCCTGTTTCCAGAGTGGAAGCTGGCCCTTAAATGTGAATAAAGGTGAATTTTTACCCAAGGAAGTTCAAGATTTTTCTCAAAGGTTGTTTACTGAATGGGACTAAGGACAAATTGGTTTTGAGTACCTACCTCAGTGTAGCATATTGGTAGATAATACTGAAACATTTAATCAAAAATATGTTTACTGCGAGTTGTTAATTCCCCCCCTTTTAAACAAAATAACTATTAGAATAGATTGGAATCTAAGCGTAATAAAAGACTTTAAATGTGTTCTGGAAAAGACATCTGAAAGAAGGTGTCAGCCCTGTCTCTGTAGAAGGCCTTGATTAATCTAAAATAACAAAGGGATATTTATGATTTCAAGAAATTAAAAAATTTAATTGCATGCTCTAACTCTAAGAGGAAACCTGTGTTCTGAAGAAAATAATTATGGCATTAAAGTGTAAGACCACGCTGAGTTTGTAATCCACGTGTGCTTTGTCTTTTAAAAGTAAGACTTAAAGGGCAGGAGTTTCTTTTTCTCTATAGCAATTGTTTCTTTTGGTCAGCAGCACTAATAGGAAACCAAAATGGGTAAAGTATAAGATCTACTTTAAAAATATACAGGTGTTTGTAAAATACTTTGAGAAGCTTTCAGGGAAAGTGCACTACAACAAGTGAAAAATGGTAAGATTACTGAAACTGTTCATTTTAGCTGTTTGATATCAATTGGTAGTGTTTTGGAGATACTTACTGTAGATATTTCTTCAGGGGTATTTTAACAGGCCCTCATGGAGTATCTATTGATCCTACCCCTTGTGCTACGGAATATATTTTAATGTTCAAATTCAGAATGCCTTGCTAAGATAATGAGATCTTAATTGTATTGAATTATGCTTATCTCATTTTTACTTCCTCTTATGAAATTCACCTTACTTTTACCAGAACTCCAAAAAAAGAAATTGGCTTGAAAACTGGATTATTTAATTTTTATTTCTAACATCCAACTGTTTATCTTATTGAACTTTATCATGCACATTTTAAATCAATATGTTTACTTATCACAATGATTGCTAACAATCAATTTAAATAGTCCTAATTTCCCAATTTCTTGGAGGATCTCAATCTCAGCTTTCTGTGGAGGGAGTTTGAATTAAGTTTTTGGAGGAATTTTCCATCATATAATGAACCGAAATAAAAGGGCTGGCTCAAAATTAGCCCTTTAAGCAGTAGGCTACCAAACGTTTCTGGTGCCATTTTTTCCTGGGGTAGGGCATCCCTTGCCTGTGCTTCAAAGCCATAAGGTCAGTGTTATCTCATCCTAGACAGATATTTGCTGCTGCAGATTCCAGCAGAAGAGAGCTACTGTGGATCAAGATAGGAGTAGGAAAGGTCTTTCCTCTGGGTTAGTCTTTTTTCCTGGTAATAAAGCGTATCTTTAGGAACTTTTTTAAAAAAATGAACAAATCTATCTGTTCTGTTTGATAAAAGGCTTCTACCAATGTTTCATTCTGTTTCTCGTGTTCTTGTATTTCTGGGAAGATATGTGGGGGTGGGAGGAAGTATGCCTTCCACATAATGAATGACATTTCTAAATATACATTTTTGAACAGTATTTCTAAAATCGGACCCATCTGTTTTTCTAACCAGTTGTGCAGAATCTAATCAGAACAAGAAACATTTAGTAAATTGAGGTGACAGTGGAAGAAGAAAATCACTGTACCTTTAGCTTAACCTTTTGTCTAAAAATGCATGCTCCAGCTTGAAAAAGAAGTATAAAATCTTTAAACATAAAAAATATAATCACAAGATTTTAATCACTCGATTTGTGCAGTAAATTAAATATATAATATATAATATAATATATATATATATACACCTACTATTGCAACAGAGATCTGATAAATACCCTTAGACATAATATTATTTGAGGCTCAGCTTCAGATCAGGCTTTGCACTAACTAATGTTATGGACAGGGGAAGGAAAAACATGTATGGAGAATGTAAGACATCAGAATTGAGTGAACTGGGAGTCTATAAGCAAGGAAACAGTTATTTCACCTGTTGGGGGACTGTATGAGTAGAGTGACTGCCTGGCACATTAAAGGTCATTCATGACTCTTTCAATACATATATTTTGTTCTTAGTGGAATAACAATGACAAAGAAGGAAATAATTTTGCAAAAATGAGTTTTTCATGATAAAAATAATCATATTTGATATATAGAATGGATATTGAAAAATAAGAAAGAGACTAATATCTTGATCTTGTGATTTGTGCCAGCTCAAGTTGATTAGATGTTTCAGTAACAATCCAGGCTTTAAAATGCTTTTAGTTTCTCATATCCTGAAAACCTGAATGCTTTTCTTGATTTGATGAAACATATAAAAATGAAATCTCTGGTAATTTTCATATGAAAAATTGTATTTAAGAATGTGTTTCAATTTTCAGAACATTATTGGAACTTGCAGGATAGTTTAAAGTAATTTAAAAGGTAGCGTCATTTTTATGCCTTTTTTTTTTAAAATATATGTGTAAATTGGTATATTTTCCCCTATACCATGTGTTGGGGTGAAAATACCCTTCAAAGTATTTTGTGATAATTGCAAATGGACATTGTCTTTTAATTTTGTTCCTTCTCAAGTATCTCTTTGTCTTTTGTGTGTGTGTTTTGCAGTGTTGCGTGCTGTAATGGAAGTCAGAACATTTATTTTGCCTGTGTGATCAGCTATTGTTGTAACAAATAACCTTGTCGGTTAATACTAAAAAATATAATGTTGAGATTACTGACAATGTATTCAAATTTAGACTGAATTTCAGAAATATGCTAAGTTGTGAACCTAAACTGAGAAGGAAATAAATACTTGTAACTCTTCACTTTGAACTTCCATCTCAGAAAGTGTAGTCTAGGTGTGCCAGTGTCAGGTGTCCTCTCTACTGTGTTTTTTTCAGTGTTAATAGCACCATGCCAGCTCCATGCTCCCACAGCTCAGAGCTTGTGTACATATGTCTTAAAGTTGAGCACAAATCCTCTTTCTGATCCATTTGGAGCAGCAGGATTTATTTAGTTTTAGTTGAAACAGAAGACAGTCACTTTAAAAACCCTCCGTGACAACTTTTGTTTCTGTTTTGTTAAATGGAGAGGAAACACTACAGAGCTGTGTTACTAGAGCTGTGTAACCTGTGCAGTCATGCCAGTGTAACCACAGAATGGGGGAATTTGACAAAGAATTAGATAAATTTTGGAAAATGTGTGAAATTGTCAATGTTCCTGCATACAGTGGAGGGATTGGATTTCTTTTCACAACGTAAATGTTCTTTCTGTTCTGATGGCGTAGTAGAATTTTTACTATGGATTTTTTCCACTATTCTCCCCCTGAAGGTTTGAAAACAGTTTTTAAAAAGTTGGTTTACATCTCTGAGAACAGTACAAGTTGTGGGTTTTGATTTGTATTTTTCTTGTTTTTATAGAGAGGTAAAGCATTAGCAATATTTTGTAATGATAGTGGGAGAATAGCCATTGTTGGAAATGGCTTTATAAAAAAAAAAAAGAACCAAACCCAAACCTGCCCTCCTAATTTTTTTCCTGCATGATAGAAGTTTATAAAATGTGGTGATGCAGTGTTTTGTAGTCTTGAGATGGCTGATATGATAGAGTCTGATAGTGCTGTACTCTGACATTTATTGTATAAGGATAGCATCTCCTCTGTTTGCTGGACTATATGCTTGTTAATTTGTTTATGATTTTCTGAATTTAAAGTTGAGAAAAGGAGATTATCTCCTCCCCCCCACCTGTGGTTCTCTAGCATATCTGTACAGCATTTAAAAATTATATTACTTATTTGACATAATAGTTTAAAACCCATTAGGTTTTCTTTCTCTTTTCCAACTTATGTGATTGGTTGCACAATAGGATGTATTCTTCAGTAAAATGGGTGCTCTAATTATTTCTGATTGCCCTGGTTTAATCTCACAGGCAGGTCCACACTGCTCACTTGCTCCCTCTGTCCTGCCCCACCCTGGCTTAGCAATAATGAAAACAGCATTGCGTTATCAACATTATTCTCATCCTGAATCAAAAAACCACAGCACTGTACCAGCTACTAGGAAGAAATAACTCTATACCAGCCCACACCAGGACACTGATTAAGGCTTTCTAGGATTTTGCCAGAATCCTTCTAGCAGAAAGAAAAAGTGCATGCAGCCTTCTAAAATATTTTGAAGGATCACTTTAAAGCACATGCAAGTTTTGTAATCCTTGATTTAATCTCTTATGTTTTATCAACGTGTCAGGTTCCAAACATGGTGTTCTGGGCAATGATTATCTGCCCCTGGCTGTCCTGTGACCCTCATGATACACTTTTTGAAAAGAATTGAGCAGAAATTTTGGCAGATTTCTCAGTTTCATTAAGATGAGCAGACAATGGGCTATGTTGTCATACTGTATTTTCAAACACTTGCTCAGGAGAACAGATAACTGACAGATTTCTTATTGCATATAAGGTCACTACTGATTCAACAACAAGCCTTGCTCCTGAATCTTTCCCTTGATTACTAACACACATAATTAATTGAGTTTCTGAAGATATATTCTCTCTGTACTATTAGGAAAGGAAAAAGCAGCCAATACTACTTTTTATAGCTAATTCACTGGGAAATCTCCAAAGTTTGCAGTTTTCCATGGAGTCTTTAGTAGTGAAAAAACCACAAATCGCACAATTGTATTAAAACTAATTGACTTACAAGATTTAAACATCAGGATTTGAGGGATCTCCTTGTTTTATTTTAATGTATACCTAGTTTTATTATAGTTTTATTATGGTGCTGTCTTGGGGTAAGATGTGACTGTGTATTAGCCTTTCCATTCCATAGTCTCCATCCTCCTGAGGGTTGAAAGAAAATCTGGGTGTAACAGGAGCCAAGAAACACACTGGTCACCTTCTGCTGTAAAGTTTTTAGTCTTCAATGTGAATGGAGCCAAAGACTACACTGGCTGTTTTCTTAGGGATGTGTTTTTATTCCATTCTTCTTAACAAACACAACAATTACGAAACAAACTAAAAAGGTCTCTCTGACAAAAGTTGAAAGTTTTCTGGGGGGTTTAGGGGGCTGTTTAAATCAGCAGGAGAAGCTGACAGAGTAGCATGTCTTTGTAAAAAGCAGTTTTCAATAGAATTATGTGTGAAATCATGTTGCTCTTAGCACAGTAGGAATTGATAAAGATAGAAACTTCAAGCTGTTAGTAGAGAAAGTTTCAGTCAGTGCTCAATGTAAAACATATTTCTGGGTTCATCTGTGTTAAGTTAATAAGGAAGCAATCAGGTTGGAGCCCATGACTATTTCTGATGTTTCTGTTTCCATGGTGTTTTCTGTTTTCTTCCCCCTTTTGTCTTCAGACATGCACGCACACACATCCTCAAGTTGGGGAAAGGAGGGGAACAAAAAGAGGCAGCATGGGCAGTCCTTCCTTCACATCTGTAGGTCTTGCACACCTTTTTGTTTCGGCTAATGAGTGCCTGCATTTACCCTGGTGTGTCAGGAAGGCAGAAAGAAGTCTGATGTTTTGCTGTATCTACCTTGACAGATCTGGTGAAAGCCATGTTCAGTATTAATCACACTGTGTAAGGTTTGAAAGGCAATAGACAACTAGAAAACAAAACAGAAGATTCAGTATAAAGGTACATGAAATAAAACTTTCAGTCAAAAGCTTCTCTTTCCTCCCTGCCCTGATGCCTTGCACACTTCTTGGGAATCTTTGTAGCATTATTCTCATCCACATATTTAGTTAGGGATAATGAGTTAACCTTGGCAAGGCTGGAAAAGGTTTCTATAATGTAGCTAGCTTTGAACAGCAACCTGATATCCTAACTTACAGCTTTACAACTTCTTGTCTGTAATTTCCATCTCAAATTTACATGGCTTTTTTTTTGTTTTAATTTTGGAACTAATATCAACAGTCAAGGCTACTTTCCATTCCTACTTGATTCTCAAGAATATACAGACAAAACCTTGTTGCACCTTCTTTCTCCCTGTTGCAACAACCTTAAAAAGAATGGGATGTTATCCAACTCTATCCATACACAACAAAAAATAATAACTGAACAAAATAAGTATTACATTGTGAATTACAGAGAACTCAACATCTCTTTCAATACAGCAAAGAGTGAACTATTGTTACTGAAATATTGTATACTGATATATACAGGTGTTGGGTTTTTTATGGTTTTTGTTTGTTAGTGTTTTATTTTTTTGTTTAGTGAAATAGTGTGATATTTGCAAAAAACCAGAAACTCTTCCTGGAAACTAAGTTATTAGTAGAGAAAAAAAGACTCAAGAAACACCATCTGTATCCCTTAAGTATGAAATCAGAGGCTTAAATGAGGGACTGTTCTGATGTTTGAGAGTATTGTAATTGTAATTTCTTACCCTATTGAGAATAACACCTGTCTATACTCACTCACTGTTCCCAGGCTAGTACGATACCATAAGATCTTACAGCAGATTCTTGTTCCCATTTTAACTCTGGAAATTGAAGTAAGAGAGAGATCTTCCTGACAGACTTTTTTTTTTTTTCTTCAAAATGACCTCAGGCTATTTTGTCTTCCTTTCCAAAAGAGGAAAAGGCCTTCTTTAGATTTAAAAGGAAATTGATTTCTGTCATCTTGCACTTTCTAGCTCCCAAATACATAATATACTCGCAGAAGTACAAAGTCTATTGCAGTATGTTATAGGGAGATCTTTCCTCAGTCATACAATAGATGTGGGTTGTTCAAAGGTTGGTAAGTGGATGAAGTAATACATCATAACAATTACATAGATAATCTAAATGTTATCAATAGTGAGTCATCAACAATAAATTGGACCTGTTCTTTTTATCTAAACGTTGCCTAAAATAGTTGTGGCAATGTATGGAATCTTAAATCATTCTGTTATGGCGTAGAGACTGCGTGTTATCTTCCAGCCTGGTATATGGGTATAGTAATGTCTTTTTGTAGTTTTAGAGTTCATATTGAGGGCATTCAACACAAGGTTGATGAAGTCTGATTTTTATTTTTTAACCTTCAGCACATGGGCACAACTTATTTCCCCATGTTCAATGTATATGGAGCTAGGAGGAAAGTGTAAAAATTAAGAGCTCCAAAAGTTAGAATGGCTTATCTGAGAAAACTGCAATATCATGAACACGTCCCATGACTTGCCTTTTTTTCCTTTTACCTACTTACTTATGATAAAAATTGGAAGACAGAATTTGGATAGGAAAGTGGCATTAATTTTTTTTTTTTTTTTTAAAGGGAATAGAAATTAGTGCACAAGATCAAAAAACGTCTGTTTTAACCATAGTAGCCATAACAATACTAGAATGAATATGACTGGGTAGCAAGAACACCTACCACGCTGCTGCCAAGTGAAGGTTGTGATTTTTTGGTGGTGGTGGTGTTTTTTTGTTTTTCCTGGAGCCTACTCCTGTAACTTTTACTATGAAAGAAAGATATCTGGTGGCAGTGCAGGCTCTTTACTGTATTATTATGTACGGTTCACAGAAGGTAGTAAGAATGTGGTCTCTTCTTTATTCAAATTATTCAACAAAATTTCTAAGGAAGTATTTTTCTAAGCCTTGGATTTTAACGCAGACTATTTTCCCCACTGTTTCAATCCCATTCCAGCATGCTGCTAAAAACTGAAATGTAATAAGAAGAAACTGTTTATACACTCTAAAGAGGTTCAGTACCAAGTCTTTGAACTGCTTTAATTACTACCAGCAAACAGTACATGAATTTCTTTATTAAAGCCTTTCTTTTTTCTTTCTCAGCAGCTACACCTGCATTCTGAATAGTTGCAGAACAAATCCGTTTCACCAGAACTCAGAGGAGTTGTAGTGTTTTTCCAATAGTAGCAACATTTAACTCTGAGTACTCTTAAAAAGGAAAAAGAACCAAACCCAAAAAACCAAACCCAACCAACAAAACAAAAAAGATGTGCATACACACAAAAAAGCAAGCAAACAAAAAAATATATAGACTAATAAACCAATCCAGGGAGGAAATTGTTAGCTTCCTATTGCTTGAAAAACCTATTAAAAGTCTGTTAAATTTATAGGTTTGTTGACTGGCTACTTCTGGTGCCTTCCCAAGAGAACTTCAGCTTGATGTTGTTGCTATTCTTCTGAATTCTCTCCCAGATGCAGCCAAATGTTAATTTTACTTCCACAAAATTTAGTGATTTGGGACTTCAGCAGCAAATGCTATGAATGAAAGACTACCAGAGAATGATGATGAAGTCTGAGGTAACAAAAATTTAAATGTTATAGTATTACTTATATAATCTTGCCAGATCACATGGATAACAAAGGCTGTGAGACAATACAGTTGTAAGGATATGTATGCATTTTAATATTTATGCAGAAAAATGTTTTGATTTAAGCAGAAAAATGTTACAGGGTCTAAACTAATCTTACTCCAAAAGGACACTCGCTTCACCCATTTTTCTGAACTCCCCATGTGCTTCTTAAATATAGCTCTCAGTCTTCTTTGGTGAAGGTGTACAGCGTGCTGAATATAGTTGGTTCCAACAAATACACCTGCCTATTTTTCTGCAGAGCTCCCAGCCAACCTGTCTGTAGTAGCTGTTGTGGTCATTGCTCCAAAACTGAATCACTGCTACTTAATAACTTTAGTGTAGTAGATAATCATGCAGCAATAGCTTTATGAGTGATCAGAGTCAAGGTCCACTTGTTTAAATATCTTCTCTCCCTGGAAAAATTTTGTATTCAGAGAAACATGGGAAAGGGGAGTGAGCACAAAATGGTAAACTTGAAGATATCTCTTCTTTAGGGGGACTTTTTAACATCTTGGAATGCAGTGTTGATTCCACATTTATTTTGCCAACAGATTAGTTTCCTAAAAACAAAGTTATATTTTAAGATGCTCAGAACTGACATCTTTGGCTGAAAATTGTTGGGTGTCAATTTCAATTGCTTAAGGCATTTGATTTCCATAATAAACACAGAAACACTGTATTGAATAGAGGGTGACTCTGCAGAAACTGCAGTATCTCAAAACATATAGCTTGTTGGGATGAGGTGAATTTAAGCATTGTCACTGGTCAGTAGAGTACCTAGGTTTTTTGTTTATTTGTTTGGGGTTTTTTTTGTGTGTTTATAGGTGTGTGTGTATATATATATATATATAAATCTACTGTCTCTTAAAACATACCACCTGTACTGGGTATGTTTTGACCTAGAAATGGATAATACTTGGACTGAATTGCTCTGGGGATCTCAGGACAAACCAATCCATGATGGACACAGGCAGGCTGGAGGGAGAATTTTTTTCCAATCAGTGCAAAGAAAGCAAAAATGAGGATGATAGGAAGAGGAGAGTAAGATAAATTTAGATTCTGAGAACTCAGAGAGACTTTGTTATTAAGACAATGGTCTTCTAATCTCAGTTCTCATTTCACTTCAGGGAATAAAGCTTATTTGGGAAGCATGTCACATTGCCTGCTCACTTGGGTCGAGCTTCCTGGCAGCTCACTAGCTGCAGTCTGGACTGCAAATGATTATGAGCCCGTAAATGTAATGCCAGTTTTCAGTGGCTGGAAGACTTCCTTGGATGCGGAAAACTGCAGTGCTAATATATTTTCTTCATTTTGGTTCCTCTAAGAGGAGTTTTGAATTAATTTTATCCAAGATAAGAACTGCCACTAATTTTTTGAATTTTTGGTTGTGAAAAATTCTACAGATTCTGAACTTTTGAGAGCTTAATTTTACTAAGACAATTTTAAAAAAAAAATGGTTTGTATGCAACCACAAGAGAGAAGAATTACTTTTACTTTGACAAAAACATGTAGTTCTATCCCTAATATCACTCACTTCCACTTTTTCTAGCTTTTGAGATTTCAGAGTAAGAGGGGTGAGGGAAAGACCACATGGCATTCAATCTTCTAATCTCACTGCTTAAACTGTATATCTACAACTAAGCCCAAAAAATCATGCAGTTAGTCTCCATGTAATTAGTATGAAGTGGTTAAGGTTGGATAATAGCTCTTACTAAATTGCTTCCAAAAGGACAGAGAATGTGTTTGATAGTTTTTTGTTGTTTTACTTCATTCTGTCAAGGCAATATATTCTATATCTTATTCCACCTAGGTCTAAACTGGCCCAAGAATTGTGTGGTAAATTTAAAAGTGAAGAGTGTTATAACAAAACCAATTGGAAAGCTAAACCTGCACAACTTATTTGCGTGGTCTAGATAACACATAAAAAAGGGAAACAAAACCAGACTTACCTAATGAAAGTTGTCCAAAAAATTGTATCTTATAGCAATAAATAACACCAAAAGAAGAATAGTACTTGTCTTTTTTCAGGCCCAAAGCTTGACCAAATGGCATGAAGAAATGAGAAGTTTTCTCAGAAATAAAACTAGGCAAAGTTATTATTAATAATTATTAATTAATACAATTAATTAATACAAATCCTTAACTGATCTAACGAATATTTTAGGGGAGTAAAAGCATTGCAATTTTTATTTAGACAAAGTATTCATGTTTTAAAAACTTAAAAAAAATGTAAAAGAAAATGTATTCAGAAGCTTGCCTAATAAAGGGGGAAATCTGGCAATAAACTCCCAAACAAACAGCAAATTAAACATTCCATTTGGTCTGAGACTTTTTTCTTGTGGTTCAGACAGTACAGTAAAAAATCCATTATTCACACACCTCAGCTCTGCAGTAGGCTCTAATACAAAAATATACTACATCAGAACTGTGACAAATTGAGAAAGAAACATTAAACTGATAAAGCAGTTCCACACCAGAGGACTGTACCTTAAAAGTGATATTAAACAGTACCAGAATTTGTGTGGAGTCATTTGCATCTTAACCCATTTCTAAATCATGCATGTAGTCGAAATTATGTTTGCTTTTTTTTCTTTTTCTCTCCCTTTTTTTTTTCTTTTTTGCCCCTAGATATATGCATGAAAGCAGCACTCATTTTGTGTGGTTTTTTTTTGTTTGTTTGTTTGTTTGTTTTTTTTAGGGGGGAAGGCTTGGTTTTTTGTTTGGTTGTTTTTTTGTTCATTTGTTTGTTTTTCCCCATTGACTTTATATGCAGAAATTACAAATTATGTAATTTTTCATTGTGAGCGCACAGCATTATTTTAAGGAAGGCGTGTGAAAAGCTGCTTCTGCAGTGGGAGCCCTGCAGTATCACTAGCATGGTAGCTCCAACAGAAGGCTGCAAATAATTTTTGAGATATTTTGACAGCTATTTTTAAATCAATATCAACAGAAATCAAATCCTTTGTGTTCCTGTGTGTTTTAAAGGGGGAAAAGCAGGCATGAAAACCATCCCAAAGTATTTAAAAGCTACTAATGTCATATTGAGAAAACATAGGTTTAATTCCTGTCTTGTTTTTCTGTGAAAGAAGAATGCCTTTTCACTGGGTTATAACTTCAGTGTGTCTCTTTTCTTGTAAACTGTTGGAGTGCTTTTGTGGTATGGGTTTTTTATTCTTTTTTTCCCCAGAATTTTGTTTCTGATATAGTTTTAAATTTTAAGAGATCCATTTTCTAAATAAAAATAACTGACAAATCATCCAACCAGCCTCTGCTGAGGAATAGCATTCCTCCTGGTATTAGAAGTATATTTAATAGTTAAAGCATGTTTTATTTTTTTTTAGTGCACTTACTGCAGAGCAGTAAATATCAAAGCACCATAAATTAACACTTTTTATAGATAGTATACTGACACTTTTCTTAACAATGACAAGAATATTAAAATTTCCGTAAGTTTTAAAATTATTAGATTCTAACAGTTGTGCCAATAACATAAAAGGAGCAAAACATGGCACTATTAGTAATTGTTATCTGAAACAGCAGAGTACAATAGAAATGTCCCAGAGCCATGTTGTTGACCTCCTAAGAACAACTTGTCATATTACCTGTTGGATGAAAGATCAGGAGATATTTGTCTGTATGCACTCTGGATGAGCAGCTGAGGTAGCCCAAGCACTGAGCTTAATATTTATGAAAGAACACAGGAAGACACAGATTTAAAAGCAGATTTGGTGTTCTCTAGTGCTCAGCAGTCTCCCGTGAAACAGTTTCTTTCCAGTTTCCCAAGCTCTGACACTGGGCAGATCCTACAGGCAGAAAATAGATGCCATTTACAAATTAGAGCCTGGTGGATCTTTATGATATGAGAAGTGGCCTGAAGTGGTGTTTTGAAGAACTGGCAGTCTGTTTTGGATGCATTACCTAGGACAAACTAAGGGACTAGAAAGTGTAGGGAACATAGTACTAATGGAAAAAAAAAAAAAAGAAAAATCATGGGTTCTTTCTAGATTCTAAAACTACTGTGAACTATGTTAAGGGGAAACTGAAGGCTTGTGGTTGGTATGGAGTTGCTGAGTGACATGCTTAGTGAGAAAGGATGCCAACAACTTCAAAAGCCTATAGATCTCCCACAATATATTTTATTACCATTTTGTCTTCACTTTCAATTCTCTGTAGCACTTACTGGAAAAAAACCCCCAACAAACAAACCAAGAATCACTTTCTGTTTTATCTGAGCCATTCATCAATGTTATTTTATGATCGAACTCAAAACATTTTGACTAGTGTTTTATTTTTAGACTTTCAAAGGGAATAAAATAACAAGTCCCTTCCAGGATTTTCTGAGAGACTACTTCCACATCCAACTTTTTACTTTTTTTTAAATTTTCTTGGGAGATACATTTATCAGAATGTCGTTTAATGTGCCACAGAAATAATTAAGACAGAGAATTTTATTAGAAACACTGTGGCAATTTGGGCTGCGGGATAAAATTTCAGCACTTGCTGATAGCACTAAATACAAAGGAAACAAACTATTTTCTGGAAAGAAATATTCAAACATAAACATAACTGTTATTTTAAATGTAACTGTTATTTTAAAAGTGAAACCTAAAGTATGTGTACTTGTGCCTGAAACTGTTACTTTGTATGTGTAGTTTATATCTCAAAACCCATTAAATGTCAGTGCTAGGTTATTAATATTTTTCAGATTTTGAAGCAAAATGCATGAAGTTTCCCTTTCAGGGAAACAAAAAAGTATTTTTATTTGGCAGAATGAGAATATCGCATTGTGGTGAAAAAATATGCAGCATGGTGTGGCAGATGGTGAGGACTGCAAAGCAGCCATTGGTATTAAAACTGAATTTAAAAGGACATAGGTTTTTCTCTGTGTGAATGGATGACATATAAATTGAGTTCAATAGCATTTGCCTGATGCAAATGCTCTCTTGTTTGTTTGGTTGGAGCCATTGGAAATGGACTGATTCTGGTTTTGGGAGATAGGCAGGTATGTGTTTAAAAGCCTGCCTTCTGTCTCTGAAAGGATTTGCTTTGTCAGTGCATTTGGGGAATGTTGCTGTTTTGTGCCTGAATTGTTAAAACAATTGGTTTGCTGGGCTCTGTAAATAATACTGCAACGGGGCACTTTCTACCATCCATTTTAAGCATGGTGAAGTGATGTATCTGGGAGTGAAATGGATTTTTTTTTTCTTGGTGAAAGGACAAAAATAACACTTCACTTGACCATGTATTTTAAAAAGGCTATCCAGAATTTTAAATATTAGATGCTTGCACTTAAGCTTGTAAACCAATGACTAAATATAAGTGGTTTGATTTTTTTTCTTTTCCAAGGTATTCAACACTTTTTGTAATTTTTAAAGGATATATTAGGTGCTGAGTGCCCTTAAAATTCTGATTATTTCATTAAAAAAAAATTAATGAGATGAGAAGGTTAAACTAGACTGACCTCTAGCTTTAAAAATTGTCCTCTGATTTAATTTTATAATCCTTACTATACAAAATATCACATATGCTTTTGCAACGTTAATACTTGAATTTAATGATTTTCTTGGTGCATTCTCATTACATGCTTTATCCATGACAGGATGGCACTAAGAGAAAGTGTCAGTTCTGTTAAAGCAGATAATTTTCTGAGTAGGTATACACAGGGGTCAGGCTCAGCACTGAGGAGGATTGATGTTGTGAATAACACCTAGCTGAATAGCAGAAGCTAGACATGACAATATCTTTCAGAAATTGGTATAAATTCTATTTAAGGAAGGCTAGGCCAGTTCAAGCTGTAATGGCTCCAAATTGTGACCACTGGCTACATGCTCATTTAAAAAAAAAGTAAAGAAAAAATCATTTTAGGAGTGCTACAATTACATCTTCCATTTCACAGTTTTTAATGAAGCAACTTACAGAAATCTAAATAATTATACAGTTTTAAAAATCTAGTCATATACTGTCTGAAGCAAAAAAAAAAAGCTTTTGCAAAATTGGCATAGTTATTCATAATTGTCTTCATCTCTGGGGTCATATTATTTAGGAATATTCAGACAAACACTTGGATGTCATTTTTTAATTTGTGCTCTCAAAATCAGTTTCAATTTGTGCTTTCAGTTTGTAGTTTTATAAATAGTAGGATGCATTGAAAACAAACGGAAAATACTTTTAATTTGAGAGACATGTTTATTCAGGCATTTTTATTTTGGTATCTTCCAATCTAAAAAAAAAAAAAAAAAAAAAGGTATTTTAGAAAGCCACTGACGTGGGACTCTTTGGGAAGAGTTGCAAGAGGAACACATATGGATGAGACCATATGTTCTTAAGATGCTACAACACCTTCAAATTTGCTGACTTTCTGGAACTTTTGGATCTATTTCTGTCCAAACCCAATGTGAGTGGAATTAGGATATTTTAAAGTGAAGGGACCTAATCTAACCACCTTTTGGTGATGTCCCAGATGAGATATTAGATTTTGAACTCTCAGTGATATTTAACTGGGTTTTCTTACCTGGTTTCTCTAACCTGCCCTGCATAATTCCTCTAAGGATACATACTCCCACTGTTTAAAAGTTTTGTAAAATGTACTGGGAAGTTAGGCACTCGCAAAGAAATCAATTTTCTATTCCGAGAAGTGTTCCACTTGATGAATTTCATACAGGAAATGAGATGCATTATCCATTTACCTTCAAACCCAGTCTTTAGTTGTGCCAGATTAAGTCAAATTTAAATAAACTGTGTTTCTATATATAAAGACATCAGTGAAGAAAAGGAGAGTTTTGGCTCTAGAATTCAACTGGCATGGATAACTGCTTAATGGACTTATTTGAAGATTCTATTCCTTGGTGTACATTTTCTCAGAGTGTTCTCTGAGGAAGAACCATTTCTTATCCTGGTTTATGCATGCTGGATTTTATAGCAAAAACTCCCTTGAAAACCTTCAAAAAGTCCAGGAAAATACATTCCTTTCTGATATATATTTACATGTAGATATTTCAGAAAAGAGCTTGGCACCCTTTTAAATGAACTGAGGAATGTGTCACTCATCTGGAATTGCAAGTAATAATATTTTGACAGAATCTGAAATATCTCTAGGTAACAATTTCTTGGTTTGACAAAGGGTAAAACTATCCTAGCTTTCAAGAGAATCTTTCATGGTGAAATATCTTCCTATGTGAATTTTCTGTTGTATATAAAATTGCACATGATCAAACATGCTAGATACAAACATCTAAATATATGAATACACCTCATGACTGATTCATGTCTTGGACTAGCTATGGAGGCAATTTACTGCCCTCTAATCCCAATAAGTTTGAGGTAAGTATTGGTGAATTGAGCTGTTCTGACAGAGTAGTGCAATATTCATCATTCTTTAATGAGTGAGATGGTTTCAGCCCCTTATGGACATCAAGAGATGAATATAATTTGGTTACCTAAAGGCCAACTAACTTCCTGAGTTTGACCCCCGCTGGTTATCTCAACCAATTCCTTTCATTTAAAATATATGCCACAATTTAGAACAACAAAAAAAGATAGGAAAAAGAGTTCTAATTAAATAATTTAGCTATTACCAGTGAAAAATTCTTCAATTATGTATTACTCAAAAGCCTTCTAGCTACCCCTACCATGAATAATAAATATTGAATAGTTGCCGTGAAAAGATTCCTAACACATTGCAGCTAAAACTTGTTCAAGCTGCTGCAGGAAGACTCAAAGTATATTTCTTTATTCCCTTACAGGCTTTTTAAGTTCAAAATTTGTACAAAACTTCAGCAAGAAATGACTGAATTGTAAATAAGTTGACACTGAATCTCTGTACATTTTGTATCCATACAATGTGAGGATACAAACGAGAGGATTTCTCATTTCTTTCATACTGTTGTGAGCACTGAAAAATTATTAACTCGTGACTATATTAGACACAATTTTATAAGGCTCAAATTTTTTTCTGAATTCTCAAGGAAAAAAAAACATACAGAAAGGTATATATTTCCTCAATTTTAAGAAGTGCTTGGAAGGTACTTACACATGATTTTTATCTTGATTGTTTCACTGTGCAGGGTATCAGTGAAGAATTTCGCTTGGCATACTGTTGAAAACAGGAATGAAAAAGAATAGTGAGAACCCTGGCCCACCGTTGGATGCTCTTTTCCTTTTTTTTTTTTTTTTTTTTTTCCCCACATAAACATTATTATGACACTCTTTACCTGGTACCAAGTAGAGGGTAAACTTTGGAGAAAAAGTACCTGAAAGACTTATGTCGCAGAATGTGAAATAACAGAATGAGAACAAAAATACCATTTTTTGCCTTTACCTCTGATCTCTTGTGATTCATATTTCAGACCTGTTTTCATTTGGAAGGTCAGATTTGTTTGCCTGCTTGACAAGGGTGTTTCTCTTTGAGAACTGTGGTGTCAAAATAATAATTTTGATACTAGCTATCTGTGAAATCACTTGGAAAACTGAAGATGGTGAAGAAAATAAGAGCTTATTATCAAAAACTCACACTGTAAGTTTATATATGTATTATGTATCTGCAGTAGTTTCTTAAAGAAGTTTCATGTATTACTCTGATTTAGATCCTACATGCCTAAGAGAGGTTTTCTAATTAAGCATATAATCAGTTTCTCAATACCACACTGTATGGTTATACCTCTCTATATTAATGATAAAAACCTATGGCAGATTGTGTATTTTTACATCTCAGACTTTGTAATTGTCATCAAATTCGTATTCCCATCTTTAACAAAACAGCCATAAGTGAGTAATCACCTCAGAGAAGGATTCACATTTGCATTGTGGGCTAGAGGATACACACAGTATCAAAAGCTAGAAATTGTGATTTACCAAGCAATCATAGATCATAAAATAAACAAATCCATGAACACAGACTTCTGAAGTAGTTAGCAGACTTGGAGCACTATTAGTATCAAGTAGCTTGTCAAGAATTTTTTCTCCTTTTTTTTTTCTCCTTTTTTTTTTTTTTTAATGCAGATGTTGTCACTTTGTCTTGCTTTACTCAAGGAATTCCTGTCATTTACTGTCTACCATCATGTTAATGAGTCAATGTTATGACACACATTTATGTGAAAAAATTATTTTGACTGAAGTTATTGAGAGCAACAGCAAAAGTAGTAAGAAGTTTCATTTGAAAAGAACAAGAAAATATTCTTCCCTCTCCTATCAGACAATATTGTTTGATGCAGACAGAAGAGAAAGCTTAACAAAAGTTACCTATGATAACAGTTGGTAAACTCATTTAATATTGTAAAATACTTCTGAATCTTAATACTTGGTGGTCTTAATACTAGGTCTGATGGGGTGTATCTGCCATCTGGTGTCTAAATGTGCAGTGCAATTCAAAGGTGATGAATTGGATGCTCAGGTGTTGAGGGCTGCCTTCTTTGTCTTCAAGCAAAAAATGTTTTGGTTTCTATGAGGTCTCCAAAGTTCATCTAATTTTGCTTACCCCAGTCAGTTACAGCAGACATAATCTTAATGAATGCAATTTGGAGAGGGTAGGGGGTGGTGGAAGAAGGAAATCCATCAAAATGCAGCAGTAAACATGCTCTGTTTGGTCAATCCTGATCACCAAAAAGTGGTGATCACTGAACAGTGATGATAGAGTCTTGGTAGGCTGCCAAAGAAAAAGAATAGTTAAAACTCAGTATTTGCCAAGGAAAGGAGGACTGCACCTGAATGTCTGGTTGAAATCACACCCAGATATAAAACATAGCATTTCTGCCTGATTAATGCATAATTTACACAAAACTAGACATCCTTGCATTTACATGTGTATGTAATTAGACTGTGAGGAATCCATCACAATTGTCAAGATTCTGTGTTTATTTCTTTCCTCCTTCCCTCTGCCCTGTGGCCTTTAGTGGTTACTTTTAAAATCTTCTTTCCTTTTATCCTTTACTGCTATCTTGTGGTGTGTGGAGGAAACGTCATTCAGTGTCTTTTTTTCCTTTCCTTTGCTTACTGTTAATAAAAATGTTTAAAAAATTTGCTTTAAAGCAAAGGACAGCAATTAATTTTGTTTTACAAAGGCTTCCACTAAGCTTTACTTTATATTTAAATATTTCTCTGCCTATAAAGTACAAGTGGAATATGAACACCACTGAGACATGTTTAAATGCAAACCTTGAATTTTCAAGATAGAAAATGTAGTTCTGAAAGCTGCCTACTTGTGACACAACACTTAGAGTAACAAGACCCCTCAGGTGCTATTGTGTGAAATTAAGTATATATGCTTCAGAGTGCTGTTCATGTAATTCATATCATACCTTTCACTTTTAGCAAACAAAAACTACACCACAATTGCTGTCTAGGGTGCTCCCCTGCACAGACCTCCCACTGAGGAATACATCTCGTGCAGGTGGTCTGGTTGGCAAGCTGCAGTTCAAGATGCAGAATGAGATGCAGAGTGAGAGAGAGGCAAGGAACTGCCGTGAACTGCCAACCCTTTATGTAACAAAGGGCACAAAGACCGGTGGCTCCAACCAGGTGAATGGACATTGAGAGACTCACAGGAGCCGAAGACTCGAGGGGAGAGCGACACTTGCGCTCGGGTACAGACTGTGAAGGATAAAAGCCCAGGAGTTCCTTTGGTAGGGTTTTCGGAGGCACCAACTCGGGCTACCTCTGTTTTACTGCATCTTGAGTAAACTTAGTGGAACGAGACATCTGAGAGCTTAAACTTTATGGAACTTCCCATCTGCAATGGGAAACCACCAATCAAACCGGTAAGGAAACCTGGCGAGTGTAGAGTGTGCAGGGAGCCAAATGGGTCTCACCTCGGGTCACTGGAGCCGCCCGCTGTGAAAGGGGCTTCGGTCCCAGATGTGAAGTCTCTGGCCTTGGGAGTGTGACTGCCAGAGAGTCTCGTGAAGTTTCCTTAACACCCCAACATGTTTACCATCCATCTCTTGAATTCTAAGGTAGACTGTGACACTGACATCTTCTGAAGAATTAGAATGAAAATCTATAGGTAAGTCAAAGTCAAGGGGTCTAAAAGAGGAGAAAAAACTCTAAACTATAACAAAGTTCAGGATGGATACCATAAACGAAATTACTGGAAGCACTGGTTTATCAATTGCTTTAAGTTTATTTAAGATGGATATAGGATCTGACATAAACTTTATTATCGAGAAGAGACTTTTCCAGAATTCGCTTTTAGAGACGATATACATACTTTCTTTTAAAAAAATAAATAATTGGATTTGCAGAAAAAGACAGCAAATGCAGAGTTCTCTTTATTACCATCTTTGGTGATAAATACCCAAATTTTCAGATTTCTGCATTTTTCCCCATTCAGATACTTTTTGGTGTATATAGCATTTATCTAGCTCTTCAGCTTTAGTAATCAACAAAAACAATGTAATGTTTGTCCTTCTGCTCTTTATTTCTCCTATCTTTTATATGCAATTCAAATTTTTGATTTCTGTTTTCTGAATTTCCTCTGCTTTCTTCTTAGTTTTGAAAGCTGAGAGACTGTTTATATAACACTGTTAATTGAATTTACCACATCAAAGATGATTGCTGTAAGTAATACGAATATGTACAACATCTGTTACATTTGATTGGTTTATCTAAGACTACTTCTGTAGTCTGGTTTGTAGGAAAGACCTTTCTATAAAAATTAGGAAACCAAAAACAGTAGCCTAAACATGTCCCCATCAGCTGTTTTCCCCTGTCCTCCCTCTGTCCCCACCTGATAACAAGTCCAGGTAAGATTCATTGACATTAGAAAAAACAGAGATGCCTAGTACCTTTCATGTGAAGCCTCATGCTTTTGGTAGATACTTTCAAGTTCTTATTTTACAATAAATAATGTAGAAATTAAAATTCTAATTATTTGTTTTAATACTCTAGTTATAATTGTCCACAAAAAATTACATATTTCCATTACCTGCAGTGATGCTACTGCTTCTGCATTTTTTTGGCTTCATATGAGTACCTTCTAGGATTTGTTATTTTAGTGAAAACTAATCACCACATGAGAGCTCACGTAGCTTCAGAAATGCAGAATACAGTGGGGACCTTTCATATCCATCTTTTTCTAAGCATTTATCACTAACTATTTGTAAAAGTATTGAAGTCACTGGCTAAAAAAATCCTTTAGCGGTAGAGATTTAAAACCCTTAATCACATAGAGAGATGAACCAAGTTTAAATCTAGTCAAACAGTAGTTATAACAAGATTATTCATGTGTAAAACTGAATCAGTCTTTTAGCATAAGGGTTAATGTACACACTATGTGAAAAAACTCATGTAGTTCTATTAAAGTACTGAATTAGCGGTATGTTGTTTTGTTTAGCAACGACTAACAATTAAATTTGTTATTTTTTGAACCACTGCATGATTACAGTATTCATTGCTGGCAGCACTAGGTCACAAATGTTTAGGTCTCTTCTGCTTTCTGTGTGTAAGCTTAGTCTATTAGAGTTATTGATTTTCTTCCTGAATGTGCAGAGTTCAGACCCAAATATTCAAATATTAGTGACCCTTTTTACTTCTTTTTTATAAACCTGCTGTGTTATATGTCAATTCTACTGTCCTTTAACTAAAAAGTAACTTGGGCTGCTAAAGTGGTGGGAATGTCCATAAACTTCTGTTTGTCAGATGCTTCTGCTAAAGTCTATTGCTCTTTGCCTACTAGTTCTAACAATTTGGTCAACAGATATTGCTTTCAGTTACATTGTACTGACTTGGGTCACTTTCTTGGCCTGCTTAATACAGGAGAAAGGTGGCTATGCATATGCAACCAGCCTAATGTTGTTATGCGATGAGTTAGATCACCCAGAGTGTGTATAATTACTCTTTCCCTTCATCTACTGTGAAATGTTGGCCAATATGCCCAAAGTTTTCAGTGTGAACTGAAGGAAGAATATCTGTACTCCCTCAGTACAATGCCCTCCTGGGCTTGATCAGAGCCCTCTCTACGCACTGAGAAATTAGGAGGAACCTTGCCACTAACCCTCAGGAAGTCCCAACAGGTCCTTTGGTATCATTTTGTCTTCTTACAGTTTGGAGCAAGATAATCTATACCAGAATCCACACCTCATAACTGTCTTTCATGCCTGTCTAGATGGAGATGAAAAATACATTTAAAATGCCCAGATGTCCTATAATAGAATAATTTTCAACAAAAACAATGGTGAGTTATTGGGGGGGTAGGTAGTGGAATAGCACACTTTAGACCAGTCCTTGAAATGGTTTAGAAAGTAAAAGCTGAAGCTACAATGTAGACAGAGGAAATAGCTCATGGAAACGATAAAACCAAACTGTGGAAATTGAATGACAGAATTCTGATATTCAATGTATAGAAAGTATCCGCTAAAGAAATAACATATCTGATGTTTTGCTTGTGTGCATGGACATTTGTCAAAGAATAGAAGAATAAGCTGCCTAATGACTGAGAAATACTGGGAAAGCTATAAAATATAAACCTAAGATTTAAAACAGTGACAGGATGTATGTATGCGTACAAATGGAAAGAAGATGCAGTAGAGGTTTTACATAAAATATTTTCAAATAAAATTCTAATTTCTTAAAATAATAATGATGATAACTTTTTTTCAAGTAAGATCTAAAACAGTTATATTAACAGTAGAGTAGTTCCCACAATCCAGGCCTGGGTAATGTTGTATTGTCTGAAAAATATTCTCTTCATACTTGTGGTAGAAAAGGTTATTCCAGATAGTGAATTTCTCATATCAAGTTACATCATCCACACAACGAGCCTTCTCATTAACTGCAGAAAAATGCAGCAATTCTACAAAGGAGTCAGGTTGCCTTTTTCCTCTTTGTTATCCACATTTATTTTTCTGAAGCTTTCCCATAAAACTATTTCTCGGCTGTTTGTTATTTCCTGCTTTGATGAAGCATGAAGTTGTTAGTTATACCCAGTGGGATATGTCATTTTCTATAAAAGAAATTCATATAATTAGCATTCCTGGAGGAGTTCAGTCTTTGAGTGAACAGTACTTCCCTGAAACAGAATGTGCTCTGGGGGTAGATATCCCACAAGGGAAGATTCTCCAAGGCATATCTGATGAAGATCACCACCCAGACAGTAGAAACAGTGGTCTCCGAGTTTGTTATTTAAATAAAAGCTTGTTGTTTGAATGAATCCTCTCTAACACACCACTTCAAAGGGTCTGTTAACTAGGACACCAACATTTTGCTGGGATACAAGCAATGACGTAATTCCTTGCTGTACTTCCAAGTGTGTCTAACATGTTTTCTATGTGTATGAAATTAAAATTCCTCTCTTCTAACACTTAGGTAAGTCAGTGTTATAGAGTTATAAGACTTTGGTCTTAATTTTTTTTTTTTTTTTGTCTCTACTGCCATTTAAGTTCAAACCTCCTTTACCTGAATAACTTACTTGTCTTAAATAGCATTGCAGAAGGCTATTTTCATGTGCAAATTCTTGGTTATGGTATCTTATAGAAAAAATGCTATACCCAAAGGGAAATGAGATTTATATCAGGGTATGAATGCAATGATATGAAAGAAACATAACTGAAATGAAGCCCAGAATGAAATCTTCTGAATGCAAAGTCCAGAAACACAAAATTTATTTAAAATAAAAAGGGAAGTTGATCATATATGTACTTGTATCATTGGTTCTGATGATAACTGAATGATCCTTAGGGATTAGAAAAGTGAAATTTTCCACTCTTTTGTGGAAGGCAAGGTAGAGGAGTGGGGAAGCGAACGTGTGGACAGACATATTGCTAATGTAGTGATAGAGGTTAAGATGGTATGGAAGCGTGGAAGTCCTCTGGGCTGTGGAGGGCTTTTGCAGGCTTTGAAGGTCTATGTCCCTTCTGGATCTCAGCCAAGCAGTTGCACATTCAATGTTTCTCCATTCCAGCCCCAGTATTTCTTGGCAGAATACTCTCTGTTGCACTCTCCAGGATGTTGCTTTCTTCACTCCTTCCTACCATCAAGTATTTCCACTGGGAAAGTGACCCCAGAAGTTAGCATGTATGCCTTGGTGTTGAGGGATAGAGAAGGAAGACATTTTAAAACAAAGGCTGATAAACATTGACCTAGAAAGACTGATAAACATTGATCTAGATCAAAGGAGCTGTGCCATTTCAAAAGATTGCAGAAACTCTTCTAGAAGCATGTTTTCCTTGACTTTTTCTTATTAGCCAGGATTCTGCACCAAGTGCCAGTATGATCAAATAGAGAACCTATGTTAGAGGTAAAAGAAGTTAGGTGGCAGGTGAAAGCAATAGCTCTCTATATTTTTGAAGAAAGCAACCCCTTGTAACTCTACTACGTATTTTCTCTTTTTCTAGACATTAGGCAAGTCCCTGCCTCTTTTTTAAAAAATGTTAGAAATCTATTTTTTCAAACCATTATCCAGTCAGTATTTTTCGGACCTTTGGTTTGAGTAAGATCAAGAGTATGTGTAAAAACTGTAAATTACCAATGTTTTTAGCACCTTTTTCTAAATGATGCCTAAAAGTCACTGGGTAATATCAGATGATGATGGGTTTTTTATTATTTTTGTTTGATTGTTTTTTTTTTTTTCTCAGAAATGTGTATGTGTGTAACACAATAGGAAAGAAGTGGGGTATAAATATATATATATATTTATATATATATATATATAAATAAGCGTTGTGAGGCAGTTTTTGGAAAATGGTGATATTTTCCTCTCATAAACTGCTTTACATTTGTTATTGTTTCTCTTCCCAGTAGACTTTTGTGTCTTTGATTTAAGAGGTGTTAGAAACTGCTTCTCTACAGCAGGACAGATATATTTTTGGTTCTTAATGAAAATAATTTACTGCTGGGTTGGTATTTGTATTTGCTATTAAATTTTAGCTGTCTCTTGTCAAAAACTATTGTACGAATTTTTTTGCTCTTGTAGAATGTTTTCTAGGTAATGAAGGTATTGTTCATTTCAGGTCACTGAAACCATGGTGTCAGTCTTAGTATTTTTCTCTTGAAATAACTTCCCTTTCTGAGCTGATACATTATTTTTCTTTCTAGTTTAGTTTATTCTGAAATGACATTTGGCAACCTTATTATTTTCTGCTTTCGTCCAAACCAGGATTAAACAAATTTAATTATATGCTGTGTGAAAACCATTCAAATAGTCACAAGAAATCACAGAATGTAACCAAATTGGTTATATAATTTCTCCTTATTGTGCATTAGTTTCCAAAGAAGGATAAGGAAAAAAGCCTTCTGCTTTTATACAATGTTTATGGAAGAGTTTCAGATAATAGGAGGTTTAAAAAACCTCACATACTTCCCTATGATGACTCACCTTTCCTGTCATCAAGACAGCCTGTTTCTCTTCCTTTTCAACTTGAAAAGTCTTGTTCTATGGAATAGAGAATGACAATACAGAAAAGAGGGCAAAGTTAATGTATTTCCTTCCAAACTAGCAGCTTCCAAAAAAATATGAGCTCGAAATCTGTCTGTAATGCCACTTTCTGGCAGTCTGTAGAAATTAATTTAAAAAATTATGTGCCTCATAAGCATCCCTGTATGTCCTATTGCTGCCATAACTGAAGTGTTGATAAAAGATACTGTTTATTTTAATGACAGACTGTGTTGCTGGCCAAATGGCATCTATTGTTGGTCAATAACAGGCAATTGCAGTCTAGTTACATTCACCATTTTCTGAATCACAGGTTGCTAATAATTTTGGCAACCCACAGGACTTAAACAAGTGCAATACATAATTTTCTTATTATTTTTGAGTCCATTACATGTTTCATTGTCTTTTGAAAAATATATTATAGACTTCACTAGACAGGGATTTACAGATAAGGTTGTTGTGCTTTGGGTATTTTTGGTTTGGGTTTTTTTCAGGCTGGGTGTGAGTTGTGTTATGTTTGGTTTTTTTCATATTATAAATAAATGTATGTACTCTTTGTACTTTTACAGCTGGTTTTCCAAAAGCGAAATATACAAATGACCTCTTATAACTTTGCCAGCTGACACTTTTCCATATATCATATGATTGTAATTGCTGAGTGACTGTACCTAGTAACTTAGAATCTCCTTCGTGTTCATGGTGGACTGAACTGTAAATGCCAAAAGCCTTGAGACTTGTTGCCTGTAACCGAGTGGAGACTTCACCTCTTTACCCTGAATATCACATCCTTCCAAGAAAATAGAGAAAGAGTACTGCTTCTTTCAGCTCCTTGACATGTTCTTTTCATGTATGAAATGTTTATGTAATTTTTGCAGTTGACTTTCTGCTGCTCTGATATAATGTAGTCAGGTATAGTCTTTTTTCACTGGCTCTTCATCCCACGCAGTATCCCAACCAGCCTGTGTTTCTGACTCTTAAAACATACACTGGGCTATGGTTGTAAACTGCAACATCTACATGCTGAAGAGGAGAGGCTCTATGATAAAACCTGCAGTCCTATTGGGATAACTTTTCAGATTCTACAGTATTTATAGCTGTTCTATGAATTCTAAGTTAATAATGATAGAATTCCATGGTTAGTAAAGTATACAAAATGTGCACCGAGGTAAGGAGGGGTTTAATAGTTTAGTGAGGGCAGTAGTAATCTCTGTTGCATAGTATCTGCTGGAGACATAAAGTTTAAACAGAATCTTTTGTGTACACAAAAACCCCCAGAAAACAAAAAAAAAACAAATCCAAAAAAATCAAATCAACCAACTAAATAAACAGAAACACAGAAGAAAAGGAGAAGGCTGAATTTGGGAAAAAAATGGTAATGATGCAAAGGGAAGAATTTTTTATGGAGCAGGATGTTGAAATTTCTCCAAAGAATTGAGGTAGAAGCTTTTTGTCAAGAGGGAAAACTGAACCATGTTTCCTCAGAGCAGTACAGAGGATTCTTCTCTTGACATCAATAAAACATCAAAATAGTAAGAAGTGTCATGAATAAAATAAGAAAAGGGAATATATTGTACTACATGGGAAGTAGAAGTTTTAGAGAATTGTGGTAGAAGGATTGAATTTTGGATTTTAACTTATTTATTCTGAAGGTTTATGGGTATGATTGGCATGAAAGTTCCTGTGTTCTTACTCAAATATTAAAAACTTTCTTGAATTATCAAAGAAAATTAGTAGTTAATAAGACAAACTATCAGTATTTATTTATTATAATCGAAGCAGAAAAGTAGTAGTAGCATACCAGAACAACAAAAGCTAATAACCCCATTCTATGAACAGGGTTTAGTGAAGTCCAGTGATTTTACTACTACACAATAACTTTGAGAAATGGCATTTACTAGAGGCATATGTTTGTTTTTTAGAACATGTTATTACCACAGATTACCATATAATAAAAGCTTTTATTCTTTCTACACCAATTGATTGCAAATAGGGAAAGTGAGGAGAGCAGAAAAAAGGGGGTGGGTTGGAAATGTGGTATACACAACACTGGAACAATACTATTGAAAAGATTTTGTCTCTAAACCTTAGGTACAAAGATATTTCACTTTGAGAGCAGTCTCTCCTCAAAACAGTGTTACAGAGCATCCTCTGTGAGTCTCACATCAACTGAAAAAAATGACAGTACAGTAATAACTATGAGCAGTTATTTCAATTATTCTGCAAAATATGGCAATAAAAAAATCTATGAATTTTTATTGGTCTATACTAAATATCGTAGGTAGACCTGTATCTGACTTCCAGAGTTACATGAAAAGGTCTATTAGAAAGGGACAGCAAACTGCCAGGAAAGATGACTTTTAGTTTTTAATAAATATTATGAAGTTGTCAATTGCATAAATGACAATTAGATTCTACATTAAAAGGCTAGCCAAATATTAAGCTGGCAGGCTTAAATGAGTCCCATAGAAACAGAAAGCACTTGAATGTATTGTTCTTTCGTAATAAAAACCCCACCACATTGAAGAATGGACTATCTAAACTCCCTCAGACTGCCACTAGATGGTGACAGTAACTTTTAAACAGTGTGGACTTGATCAGCTATGTTGCAGTGCAATACTGCAAGTTGTTTTGCAGACTGGTACATATAGTCCGGAAGCAATAATATCCAACAGCTCTGTAAAACCAGGGAGACATGGAAATATTTTTTATTTCAAAATAATTTTTAGACTCGTTACTGACTAAAGGCATAAAATACCATGCCTTACACTCTTATTTCAAAATATGCTGTGTAGTGTGTTTTAGTGAGGACGTAAATATCACGGACCTACATTTTATAGTTCAAAAAGGACAGTAACAGTCATCGTTTGGAACACTTCAGGAAGTTGCAAAGCATGATTTGGAACACAAATTTATGGAAATGTTCTGTTTGAGCATGTATGTTTCCATATTTCCTACCATCTTAGTAATACTATGCAATAGTTTCTGGTTTGCAGATTAGAACTGGAATTTTGGCATTGAGAAGGGTGTGTAATTTCATGAAAACACTTTTCACGTGGAATATGAGCTGCAATTTGGAAATTTTCTTCTGTAAAACATTTTACCAGGGATTAAAGTGCACACATACGTGTTTTGCTGAATATGGGCTACTTAGCAGCTTTGAGTTCTGTTAATAATTGCAAACAAATATTCTACAGATTTCAGTGGTCTTACCAAAACAACAAAAAATTACATTAATTTTGAACTGGATAGAATTTCATCTTTGGAGATTAAAACACTTTTAGGTCCAAAACAAGGCACGAGTTGAAATTGGAATTTAATTTGGCATCTTTCAGAAGACAGACAAACTGCTCCATACTCTTTTTCTTCCTTCTGCAGCCTTCTCTTCCCTCAGATTTTTAAGGCTACATATAAATCTTTCCAATTTCTGTTAAAATCTGTGTAAGGTAAATATCTGTAACTAATAAGCGTTTTCTGTTAGTGCCATTTTCTAGCCTTTTAGACATCTTTTATCGGTTGTTCTTGTTAATCAATGTGTATACAGCACCATTCATCATCAAAAATTTTCTCAAGGTGCTAACTGTGAGGCTTCTGGTCTACTCATATATTTAACAGAAGATTAAATAGGCTGTCCAATTACCTCTCTTATGGACATGCAATCAAATGCATACCCATCCCCTTTAATGTACCTGAGGTCCAAAGACCCCTATTTACATTAGGGTTCAATCTGTTCCTGTTTTAGTGTAGTTACCTATCCATAAGTATTAACATGTAACTGCCTTAACAGATGTCATTGAGTCTTCCATCACTTATTTTCCTTAGCTGAAAAAAAATTTATCAGTATTCTTCAGTGTAGTAGGCCATGAAATTGTAAGTTTAAGACATGGTGAATTCAGGTTGAAGGTCTTGTCAAAATCACTGACAGCAAGAAATAACTCACCTCTGGTTTGCTCAGTTTGCAAGCTAGTACTTGTAGAGATTTAAAACTCTGAGAGTCAACCAATTAATATCTATCTAATAAGGATGACTAGATGACTGTGGTTTTCAAAAATCGCTACCTTCTACTATGAATAAAAATATTTTGTTTTCTATGCTGAAAGTTTATTTCCTCTAGGGTAATGTTTCCCATTGCTTTACGTTTCTTAAAATCACTTGCACGATCATTATCCCTTAACAAATCTGCTTGTTATCAGTTGAACATCAACGCTGAATTCCACCTTATGAGAAAGACTGATACATCAGGCAGTGTCTCAGTATGATGAACATTAGTAGTTTAGTTTGGAACAGAAGTCTGCTTTTCATATGAATAGTCTGGTTGTCTTGATATCTGTGCTTTGGTTGATGTTGTGGAGAGGTCTCTTCATAATTGAACTGAATTACCCTTAGACAAAATCAAATTACAGATGCTTTACAAGAGTGCACTCAATGCACATCAACCATCAGTGGGCAATTGATCCCTTGAGCCATAGTGGAGCTAGTTGAAATAACCTATAAAATTCCTACAGTGTGGGTAGTAAGTTAATAAGTTCTCAAACTATTAATACAGATATTCTGATCCCGTTGTCTATGCTACATGCTAAAATAGTACCATATTCCAAAATTTTTGCCTATTTATAAAGCTATAGGTGTTGGGTTTTGTTTTGGTTTGGTTTTTTGTTTGTTTGTGGTTTGCTGTTGTTGGTTAATTTTTGAGGGTTTTTATAGTAGTACTAGTAACACCAAATCCCTTAACTTTGCCAGGCAATGCAATAATAGCTGTGGGGGCACAATTATAATCTCAATGGTTGAATAAAAATATTCCTATTGCCCAATAAACCATATATTCAAAGGTATAGCTAAGGTTTGGTAAGAGTGAGGTGCTATACCCATAAAGTCACTTCTTTAAGTTATGAATGCTATTAAAAGAAGACCAGATGTTCCACTGAGCTGATTTTGCTCCCAGTATTTTTCCTATAGGTACTATAAGAAGTAATTATTCTGGCTTCAAAATAATGAAGTCAGCTACGAAGGTGACAAGTTTTCAATAAATATGCCAAAAATTACCTCTTTTGTAAGTGCTGTTTCTTAGAGTTAGCTGAGGAATTATTATTTTCTTGTTTATTTCTTTGTAAGAAAGCCATTCCAGCTAACTAGTTTGTCAAGATTATTGACCCATGAGAAAACAGTACTCATTATAGACACAGAACTACTGTACAAGCTTTAGATAATTTGATGTGAACACTGTTCATAATTCATGATACTGAAAATTATTTATGCCAATAAATATGCTGACATGTCCCTACTTCATTTATCAAGTCTGACTCTGCACTGGCAGAGAAAGTTCTTACGGCAGTATTTCACAATATGAAACAAGGAATGGGCCAAACTATGCTCTCCAAATACTTTCCAATGTTTAATATAATATTTCTATAGGTTTTTAGCTCACTTTACAAAACATCAAGAGCTTTTAATACCTTATAATTACTTTCTTGAAAGGCATATGAATTGAAAAATCTGAATCACAAAGTATAAATACTGCCTTCTATGTTTGTACCTTCTATGTGTTTCGGTATTCCTGCACTGTTTCATTGTGGTCATACTTCATGTGTTTACATAAATTCAAGTGTTTTTCACATAGAATATTTAATTTCTGCTCTTCCCTTTCAATCAACTGTTGTATTTACTCAGAACTGAAATTTTTGCTCGTAAGTCAGAGCGAAGCTTTGCAAGTTAGCACTCCTTTATTTGTTTCTTGTATGCATATGCTAAGAGGAATGTTTCCAGCAGGGAAACCTACAGGAATTCCTAGAAACATCAGAAACATCAGTGTTTGGATCACCAGATAATAAGACAAAAGATATAATAGATTCTCTTTTGAGCTAAAATGTGTCTCGGTTTGTTCCTATTGATGTAGAAAGACAATTGCCATTTCTTTTATACAATGATGGAAAAGCTGGTTATATGGCCATGAGTGGTGCTGTTGATGGATATTTTGCACTGTATGTACTTCCCTTGCTGTTAGAAAAATGTTTTATTGGAACCATAAAGTCTGTGAAGTGATTTGTTTTAATAAGAGAAGAATTTACTAACTTTGTGGTCACAGAAACCACTAATAATAAAAGACAGGCCTATTTTACTTAAAAATAACAACAATACACCCATCAACAACCCCAAAACTTTTCCTGTTAACTTTATTTATCATAGCTTATGGACTTTATTTATCCCTAGACATCTACTATTTATTATTTAAGAGATGTTTTCAGAAGACATTAAAGGAAGAGAGAGATTTAATGTTGCAAAAAGAAATTGACATTCTATTACTGTATAGTAGGAATTACAGAGAAAAATTATTCAGAATGGTGCTGAATAAGTGAGAAGTAATGTGCTCTGTATATATTACATTTGAAGCATTGCCTGCTCCAGTTGCTTAGGATAAATAAATCAACCTCCTTCAGTTAGAACTTTTGTAATTATTTTTTTTAAGCCAATGAGAGTTATATGCTTAAGCTATCCTTCAAAATTGTACCTAATTTCTTGAAAATTGAAGATTGTAACATAAATACAACACAAGCATTATTATATGAGTAAAATGAATTTCAGGGACAAAACCAGGGAGGAAAGGGTCATAAAGTTCAGTAAGTACCTGTGTGATGAGATATAATGGAAAGACAAGAGGAAATATAAAAGCAGCATAATGGGTTATTACACAGACTCAGATAAATAGAGAGAATGATTACCTAATAATTTTTTCAAATTATGTCATCTTTTGAAAACTACTCTATTTGTAGAGCACATGTAAAAAGGGGTGTGGTTATCATGTAGTCTGATGAGTCTTCATCAGGCAATGGTTGAAATTTAGAGCAATAGAGCTTTTTTTATGTTATTTTCACCCAGACAGATCCAACTTACAGACTGAACAATAACTATACAACAAGCCTAATGGGAAAGAGACACACTCACTTTGCATCATGAAATGTTGCCTCTGACATGTTGAAAAATAAAGGAACTCTCCTTAAATCTTTGTGGAAAACCACAAAGAATTGCAGTAGTCTGCAGCAAATGATTGTGGTTTCTCTACTATTAGTATCAGAAATAGCTGTACATCTCATCTAGATGTTTCTACCTTGCTGATGGATTAACAATTAAAGGAGAAGAATAGTATGGGATGTACTTTTTTGAGAAAGGTGAGACAAGACTATCTGCATGTAAAGTACTGTCCTTCTCATTGCCAATACCACACAAATATGCACCTCGTATATTTCAGAATTTTGAGTTTAAGATTCATGAGTTCCCTCACTTAATTCCCTTCGCATAGTTCAGGTGAGTAGATATCACTGCAAAATGTGGCCATTTTGGTTAAGACTAAAATACATCTATCCTCTGCAATTGCTGATTTAGGTAAGTAGGAGTTCATGGGGTTACATGTGTTTTTAGGGATGGAGTATCAATATTAATTAGCAATGCAGTTGCATCAAGAGTACATTGCAAAGCAGTGCCAATTGGAGATGTGTCATCTCCTAAATATGATGGTGCCAGACATCAGGTAGGTGTAAGTCTGGGACAGGCTCAAACCTGTGGTGTGTGCAAGTATCAAATCTGTGAGATTCAGCCCCAAAAGAACTTCATCTTTCCTGCACAATAAGTCAATACCTATATTCCTCCTGGGTCACTTGTCCTTGCTTCCACCTTCCATACCCTTCGTTTTTACATCCAGTTTTTTACCAGGAGCTCCTTTTCCACCCATGCATGCCCTCTGCCACCTTTACTTGACTTCCTGCTCATTAGGATGGACTATTCTTGAGCTTGGAGGAGGTGATCCTTGAAAATCAACTAAGTCTCCTGGTCCCTTCTCTATATAAGAGTTTCCCATAGTATTCTTTCATGCAGAAGCCTAAACAGGTGAAAACTGCTCTCCTCAAGTGCCTGTTTACCTTATTTCCTCTTCTCAGTACCCTGATCTCCATCATCTCATTATCACTGCAGCCAAGGCTACTCCCCAGCCTTATACTGCCAACCAGTTCTTTCTCCCTTGTAACTATGAAGTGTTGCAGAGCATCTCCCCGTATTGACTTCTGTATTACTTGTGTCAGGAAACTTGTGTCCTTGCCTATGCCTGCTGTGTTGTCTCTCTAGAAGACAAGGGTGGTTTAAGTCCCACATGAGGGTAAGAGCCTGTGAACATTAGACTTCTTCCAGTTGTTTAAAAAGTTCTCATCTACTTCACCCTGATCAGAGAGCCTGTAGCAGACACCCACCCCATACAATGTTGCCCATGTACACCTACCAGTCCTGACCCATCAGCTCGTAGCTGGTTCATTGTTTCAGCTTAGTTCCATGCATTCCTGCTGCTCTATGCAAAGAGTGACCCTTCATCCACACCTAACTGGCCGGCCTTCCTAAAAAGCCTGTGTCCTTTATAGTAGCACTCTAGGCCTGTAAGTTGTTGCACTACACAGCTGTGATCTCATTGAGGTTGTAACTTTGCAATTGCATGCAGGCTTCCAATTCCTCTTGCTTGTTTTCTGTGCTGTGTGCATAAGTGCAGGTTCTTTGGAGAGCATCCAGTCATACTGATTTCCCTGAAAAAAGTATAAGAGCTTTTGCCATAATACTGTGCTGAAGACTTCCAAATATTTATATGCATGCGGTGAAAGTGGACCCCTTTCATCCCTGTATCCTTTTCTTGCCAGCCTGGTCCACCATTGTTATTTCTGGTTTAAAGTTCTCCTTACCAAAATGGTCAGCCTGGGGCAAACATGGTTTTGCCCCACCTGGTCAGGTGGTTTCATAAAAGGTATTTGCTTTTTGTTGTGGAAATACAGTCTTAATTCAATATCAAGTCTTAAATGTAATTTCTCAGCTATCGCTGCTATTGAAGAATGTGCTGTGTCAAACACTGAAAAAATGTTAGTCCATGATTTTTCTGATATACTAAGATGACATTAAAGAATCTGGGGTTTTAATACTGATGGGAAAATGGCTGATCAATTTGTCTCTGGGGCAGAATTATGACAGCCCAGTGCCATTTAAGATTCTTGGTTAATTGGTTTTTTTATTTCTGAAATTTTTAGTGGTCTTGATATTCAAACAGATTGCAGATTAACCTTAAACATAACAGCTTTTTGAGAGAAAGTATCACGCCTTAGTTATGTTTCCTGGTACTTGTATCTTTCTTTCCCTCCTCTTGCCCCCTCAGTTTTCTGATGATTATTTTCTCTCTCTTCTTTCATTGCTCTTTTAAATTTTTTTTTCCTGTTTTGTAAATGAACCAGGAATTTTTTAAAATATATAATATATGAATATATTATAATTCAGGGAGAAGAAACCTCTTCATCTCCTAGCGTCTTAAAAACTAAATATTGTGGTGCTGTAGTTTTCGCCAAGTATAAAATTTTGGTTACTATTTCTGGAAACAAATTGATGACAGTTAATAGCAGAGGTTAAAATAGCTACAAAAGATGTAAGATAAGGTTTTAAAAGAAACATTTTTGCTTCTCTAGGACCTTGAAATTTACATAGTTATTTGTACATCTGTGTATTCACTGAAATAATCCCTGATGATCAAATTCCTATCTTGTCACATTGGAATATAATATTTGCCTGAGCTGGGTCATGGAAGAAACGTAGTTATATATCAGTTCTTCTCCACACTTGCTACATTGATTGCCAACTAAAGATATTTGAAAATAAAATAATCTCCTTTTTATTTTTTTTTACTTGCCTTTTTTTTTTTAAATAGCCACAGAATCCGTTTCCATATGTACATTTAAACTCTTGTTATTCTTTGTGATTGTTCACTTCATTATTTAAAATCATATTCTTGCTTGACCACACTTACCTGGGCTTCATTGTGGTAACTGTGATTACTGAGGAACTAAGAGCACGTTAAAATCATTCAAAGCAGCAAAAAATCTTTCAAAGCCAAGTCCCAACTGTCATAAGGCCATATTTGCTACAATCAGCTTATTTGCAGCTCTTCTTTTTCTTTGAGGCAAAAAAAAGTTACCATTCAATTTTTTTTAAAATTTTTTTTTGATGAGATGTCACCAACAGTGTGGTGATGTCACACAGAAGATCTTGCACTTTGTAAACTTTCTTCCTTTTGTTTATTGTGGGAATGTGTTTTATAACCCTTACATTTTCATTATGATTAGTTGTTGGAATTCACAATATGTTTTATGCAAATCTTATTTGGGCAGTCATCACTTACATGTTTTATAAAAGGAAACAAGCAACATCTTGATGACTTTCATCTGTACTTTGCAGAACATGCTTGAAAAATGCCCCATTTTCAATGTAGCTACTGTGTCTAAAAGCTTTTTAAAAGCCATATAAAACTACTTGAGATAGAAATAATGGTTCTTTCTTTACCAGCAGTGAGAAGAGAATGTGCAGTCAAAAGCAGTATAGTAAAAACAGGAAAAAAAAAATCAAGAACTTTACTAGATTAATTTATCATACTGTCAATCACATTGTACTAACTGAGCTTTTGAAAAATGAGTGTCCCCAAAGGATTTAGTTATATGAATAATGTTGCTGAGTTTTTAATATTCTGATTAATATACAAGTAAGAAAAGTCAGCTATCCTATGATGTGTCATATAATAATAAACATAATCCTAATATAGATGTATAGTGATACTGTCCTGAATAGGCACAAGGTGTACAGAAACATTTTTTGCTTCTATAAGTCTCCTTTTCCAACTGGGAACTGCTGAGAGTAAGTAAAATGTACAAGTGTATTAAAAAAAAAATCTTGCTATTGTTTTTCAGCTTAAGTATGTTATTTTGTAGCAGATTGAGGTACAGCCTTTATAATAGGGGTATATCCTGCTTTTAATTTTTCTTCTTTTCCTTTGTTTAAAAAGAACACTTATGAAAAGTGACGAGAGATTTAGGTGGGGGAAGTGCTTCTGTATGTGTAGATAAAGGACAGAACTGAGACAATGCAGCAATGTTGTACTCTGTGTATATTTGGATTTTGGATTATTAGATATCCACTTGGAATTTGAACCTTTTTCAATTTTTCTACTTTAGAGTACATGTGGAGGGATGAACTTTCACTGGCATTCCTGACTCCAGGGAGAGTTATCAGTATGGCCACACTCCTGTGCATCTGCTGCTGGAGCATAAAAGCAGAAGTAAATGGCTTAGCCATGCATCTAAAAAGTGTAATGAACTGTATTATAGCTCGGGTTAAGGTTTGACTTACATAAGCAAGAAGAGAAGATAATTGAATGGGTGGAAAAACACTTGGCTTGTATTTATTCTTCTCTGACATAATTTTAAAATGTCACTTAAGGCAGAAGGTATCCTTGGGCTAATCTGTAAGTGTGTAATTACAGATGGCCAACAAATGTGCTATTCTAGTATCAAAAAAGAATATGTGTGTGAATGAATAAAGTTGTTACATTTAAATTAGAGCATTTAGTATGGGAGAAATTGTGAAAAAAAGTATTTACAACACGGAATAGTTAAACAAAGTTTGTTCTTATTCTGCTGGGACTTTCACAATTCAATAGTCTAAATTAAAAATGAAAAACTGAGGGAAGAAAAGGAGGGAAGACAATTCTTTTAGCAGATGGGGTATGAAAGCAAAAAACAGTTGGAGAGTACTTAGAATATAACAATGCTTTTTTGTAATTTTTTTTCTGCTTTGAGAGTAGAACAGAAAGCCAGCTTCAATAGGTGTCCTGTTAAATAAGTACCTGCCTACATGAATTACAGATATGGCTCTTGTTGGGGCATGTTTTTATCTCTGTGCCACACACATATTTAGTTTAAGATCCTTGTAATTCTAGTGTGCAGTCTTTAACATTTGTTTTGTCTTTTCTCTCCTGTGGTGCCAAGCTAACAACTTCTGAGCTCCCCTGTCTGCATTTTTGCATCTGCTGTAGCTTTGCATGTGACATGCCTGGCTGCCTCACTGAAGTCAAAATGGTTCTGGAAACCATTTCTTATAATAGGCCTCCATAGGCCCCTTTGAAAAAGGTTTCTAGCCAGTTTTCTGGGTTATTTTATCATTCCCAGTTCTAGGATACCTCTTCTATCCCCTACTCCCCATTTTTATTTTCCTTTTTCTTTTGGGCAGTGATTTGGACAAAAGGTTTTTGTTGTATGGAGACCACTCTGTTTTTCTCATTCTTTCTCAAACGAGTAAATACCTTCTTCAAGTAGTGCATCTTCCAGAACAAAGTGGATTTAAATGATTTGGATGTGTTACTTTGGTTTACCCTGGCTACAGATCTTTCTGAGGTTTCTTGTATTTGCCTGAATAACTGAGAGACAGGACAGATATCAAAATTGACTTGCCATGTCCTTTTTTTTTTTTTTTTTTAAAATCACAAATCACTTGCTCTATGTAACTATGCAGAAGTAATAACTGGCTCTTTGTTTTGGGTTTTGGTTAGTTTGTTTGTTTTATTTTGTTTTTAATGCTCATTTCATTAGCATGTCTCAAAAAAAAAAGGTAATTTTATTAGTGCCTTACTAACACATGCAATAACAATTCCCATTTTTCTAGAAGAGAAAATTAAGTAAAAGGAAAAAGGAACAGAGTTGCTTTGTTCTGCTGTCACTGAAGACCATTTTAAATTTCATTTTCCTCTGCTAATATCAATTACTTCCAGAGGGATGAGGTCTCTGCATCATAATGATAAACATGTGGGAAAAAAACCCCAACCAACCCGACTTCAGCTGCATAGGAAATTATTATTTCATCCTGGTAACCATGCCTTCTGCAGAGTTCCTGCAGAGCTTTGAACCTGTTCTTGTACAAATAATTTTTGTCCACTCATACTGATAATGGGCATGTTCTTCTAAAACACTCTCAAAACACCCCACTGTAGTCTTTGTCTGGGTTAATGTAGAATCTTACATCAGCATTGTATAGACAGAACGACACGTTTTTATTTCTATGTGTTATAAAGCCTAACTAAACTTACATATGTATGTTGTGAAAATGTCTCTAACTAAATGCAAATGTTTTTAACCTAATACTTGAACAAGCTAGTATAATTTTTGTAGTTTCATTTACTACTGCTTATAAGAACCTTGATCAGCTTCAGTAAAGATTACTGAAGGCAAAGATATCTCTAGGTGGGTTTTTTTGTTTAGTTGGTTGGTTTTTTGTTTGTTTCTTTGTTGCTGTTGTTTTGGTTTGGTTTGGGTTTGTTTTTTTCTTTTTTTGGAGGGGGGCTGGGTTGGTCTGTTTGTTTGTTTTCTGGTGCTTTCTTTTTAGGAATAGTAATAGGAGCAAAAATTATTTCTTGTTGAAAAAAAATTTCCAGCTCTGATAAAACAGTTCTGAGGTATGCTATGCCTTCTTTTATTTAAAGGAAAGTAAAGGATGCTGCTACCATACCAGATCAAGGCAAGTGAGACACTAAGGTGACAGGGGATGGAGCAAGTAAGTAATCTTTGAGTTGAGCCCAGATGTTCCTAAAAATTGAGCTCAAGTGACACTGCCTGGATGGCCAAGAGGTGTAGCTTCTGCTGGATTCTGAAGGAGTCAGTGATACTTATTAAATAGTTAATCAGTAAACTAAGTAGAGGGAAGGATTATTTTCTTGTTTTAACAATTATTTTCAACAGTCTATTTAACCAGAAATAGTGTTTCTGGTTGAAAAGCTCTGTGCTCATAAATATGTTAATTAAATAACAGTATGCAACATACTCTAATAATAGTTTTATATTCCTAAATATAACACAAAATGTTGGGTTAATTCTATCATAACTGACTATTTTTAACCACATAATACCTTGGAGTATACATAATAACAAACTTTCTGTGCAACAATTCTTTCAAAGAATGTGAAGATAGTTAGTGCAAGTAAACATATTAAAATATAAAGTATTTCCAAATTAAATCTGATATCAAATTTTCCTGTGACTTTTTCTAAGATGTTATGTTTCATTTTAGAAAATCCTTTTGAAATCATGTATGATGCTGACCATGTTTAGTCTAAGTTTTGTGTTTTGTTTTTATTAAAAAAAAAAAAGGAAGCCATGTTATCAGTCCCTTAATTTAGATGCTTATTTTATTTCTAAGACCAATTAAATATTATTTTTTTTGCCAGCTACAGATAGAGGATTAGAATTATTTATATACAGGGAATTCAGAGATGGTTCTTGAAATTATCCCCTGGCTTGCACAGATAGAAATGTTTAATAATGCTTTTGATAATTGTATCCAACTGCATGTATATTGTGACACTAAGCAATTTCTTATATGTGTCTATTATCAAATTCTACAGTATGCTTCTCAATACAGAAAAATTTCAGATCCGAAATTTTTAAGTTATCAATAAAACTTTTGTCTATGAAGTTGCACATAAATGGATGTGAGGGGAATGATAATCTTATTCCAACCTCAATATTATGTATATTAAATTGAGATTTAGTATCTGATTTGTTCAGTAGACATGATTATATGTCTCAATATGCTGTGAAAGAGCAGTAAAGAAAAAAGAGTTTTCTAAAGAGTAATCTGTGCTTCTCATTTAGACATGCTCACCAGATTACGCTGAGGACATGGAATGTAAAAAAGTATGGTAAAATAGTGGTGCTTTATCTTCATCAGTTCACTAGTTTACTTCTTATGCCAGATCCTCCCTCATTAAATACCTGGACGATTAGTCAGAAGCATGGGGATTTTCTCTATACATAGCTAGGCTATCAACAATTTTTCTTAAATTTACTTGGTTCATTTTGTCTTCTTGAAGCACTCGGTAGCTGAGAAGGGAAGAATGCTTTTATTCATTCTAAGAATTAATCGTGGTTATGAATACACAGTGCCTGGTGAAAAACACAGGCAATTCTGTTAAGAAATAGTAGAACAAGTTATTTGGTGTTTGTATGGGAAGTATTTCTACTTATTGTTGTCAAGTAAATCTTCTCGGTAAAGATCACAGTATTTCAAAATCTGTGCTAAATGGCACTTGCAGTGAGAGGCAATACTAAGATCAAGGCAAACCTAGATAAAAATCAAGATGAACCCTAGGAAGCAGATGATTTGAGATTAACATTAAAAGGCTATGCTAATCTGAATGTTTCTGAAAGTCTAAGATAAATCTCAATGTTAAAAAATCATTAGCCAGTATAAATTATGCATAAGTGCTTTGTTTCTGTTCCATGGAGAAGATGTCTCTAGATGTTTTGTTGCTGAAACCCTATTCAGATTTTCTTCTGGAATGAAGAGACATACATCATAGATGAAAGGAAAACTTGAAAGAGTTCCCACACTTTTTCTGTCACGTGCAGAAAATAAAAATTATTAGGAGGACACTTGCCACTTCTGTGTTGTCAAATTCACCATCGAGCAACATTTAGCATCCCACATGAGATTAGGATGATTGATGATCAGAGTCTTGGCTCATGACTGGAATCAAATAAACAGCTTCCTAAATGCTGTTGAGCTGAGCTCAGCTTTATGTTTTGAATTATTTGAATTTATTCCAAATTCTGTGGTCATCTGAAAGGAAACTTTTTTTTTTTTTTAATCATCATTATGTGGGGAAGGGAAAGGAAGCTGAACAAGAACAAAAAACTATATTAAATCTATCCAGGAGCCATACTTTTCTGTATGTGCTGAAATCAACTGTATCATTCCCACTTCTCCTATATTTATTATTCTGGCATCTAAACAGAAATTAAACTTTCTGATTTAAATATTAAAAGAATTAAACTGATGTGATTCTATCTTACTCCATACAACATACGCAAACGGATTTACTAGATGATTTTATTTAGTTTCCCAGATTATGATTCAAGTCATATATGTTGCCTTGAGTTTTGGTATTTTTGATTTGAAGTTACTTAGCTCAAAAAGCAATAAAGCATATTTCATTTTTGTTCATGTTCTAACCTATATATAAAAACTATTTGTAATTCTGTCATGTATGGGTTGTGCATTGGACTTAAGGGCAATATGACTGATGAACAAAAGATTTGAGAAAAAAAATGAAAAAGGAGTTGGGCTCTGAGCTTTCTGAGTCCCTTCCAGCTCAAGATATTCTATGATTCTTTGGCCGTGTTAAGAACCTGGACACTCTGAGAAAATTATGAAAGTTTAGCCTTAAAAGTTTCAAGACTGAGTAGATTCCTTCTCAGTGTGTGATTTTAGTGAAGGACAAAAAAAAAAAAAAAATAGAAAAAGGAAAATCTGCTTAATATTTGAATAAATTAGCTTTTTGTTTTGCTAACTAGCCTTTATTTCTGCTTTCACAAACATGCTTAGTTACAGAGAAGACAGGTTGACAGAATTTCTTTAAATCTTTTGTTGATGAAGATTAGAAACCAAGTCACTGAAATTGTTGATTCAGTTGCTTTCTGGGTGCTCATGGCTTCAAACTCTTACTGAGTACAGTGCTATTTGCATAAAATGCCGCACTAGCTAAAGAGCATTACAGCCTTAATCTCTGACCTAACAACTCAACAGGCAGGAATCCTTTTAAATTGTATTATTACAGGGTAGGATGAATACAGTTGGGATGAGGATGCATATTGTTCTTATATTTGTTGTGTGTCAGAGTACATGCCTCTTTAATTCTGCATGAATATCTCTAGAATAAATGAGCTCTAAACAGTAGAAATTTAAGAAACTCCTTCAACCCTGGGGTTCTGTTCCTTTAGCCAGATGGACTAGTCAAGATCAGGTGAATTAGAACAGCACTGTCTGCTTGGATTTGCTTAGTGAAGGAAAGGTGCAATGCTGACTCCACAGCTGCTACATCAGTGTCTGCAAAATAACAGTGATGCAATAAATTCCCAATGATTAGGAATGGAAAACAGACTACAGAAAGGAACAGAAATTACTTCACTTTTGGTAAAGTGCCAAAAGCTTATCAATCTGAAGCAAGCTGGTCCATCCCAAGCTTGTGTATATATTGTAGCTATGAATGAGAAGAATCAGCTGTTTGATTTGGCCACCTATATGAAAATGAGGTACTTCTGCCAATAAAGAGCTTTGTGAGTAAAAGTGAAAGCTAGAATCTCTAATGTGCTCAAGCTGTAAAAATATGGGGCACCCTTCAGCCACTGCCATGAATGGCCCATGATGAATATTTTTCGTTCTTGTTATCTTTGAAATTTTCCTTTACTTAAATGATGAAAAGGTTTAACTGTTTGTATTTGTTGAAGAAAAAGAAGGGTAAAAGGTAATTAAACAAAGATGAAATTACTAAGTTTTTTAGTGTCCAAAAAACCTGCTTAATATCTCAGATTAATCTCAGGGTGTACTTGTACACTTTATGTTAAGTTGGACCTCAAATTTGAACTGTAATTTACTTCAAATCCATACTAAAATTTATTTTATAAGATGAGTCTTGTAATTGTTTGGATACCCTATATTAGAGCAAGTAAACACACAGGTTTTGTTTCTCAAATGGAAGAAATGACTAGTCAAAATATCAAAGTGCTTTAGGAAAACATCTATGCCTTGAAAAGATGCCAAATAGAAATATTGGGGCTATTCTGTTTCCCAGGAATTGTGTGATGAAAGGTTCAAAAAATTAGTCTTCAGTCTTACCTGAATCTTTCCTTTACGCCTGAGAGCTGAAGCATTTCTTTCTTCTCTGTTTCAATCCAATAATGAGCAGGTTAATTTAAGCCATCATGAGAGCAGAGCAGGAGCTCTCAGATAATTGCCTTTCTTGCTGTTGAACACTGCTTGCTAATGAGTTCTATGCCTCTTTACAGCAATCTGAGCTCCTCCTCTATCTGTGGACACAATAGCAGGGATGTCTGGAGAAGTTTGGATGTGTTATCTGGAAGAAAGTAAAATGACTCATCCATTACAGTTTACCTTGAGTTACACACTAGCAACAGGTTGGAATAATGAGAGAAACAGGTTCCTATCAATCAAACCTAGTTTCCATGATGCCCTCATTGTAAATAGTAGGTTTTTGTTGGGGTCAAATTACCATGGATGGTTGTTTTCCTTCCTTTTTCATTCTTTTGTATATCTTTGTGGTGTACCTCATTAATCTGTTTTTCCCACTAACAATCATCTCATCTACATTATCTCCTTCTTTACTCTTCCTGTTAGTCACTAGGGCTGGCACCAATCTGCATTATACAACTCTCTAAGCTACAACCCCTTGCCTTCATATCTCTGCTTCAAGGCTTTGAAGTTCTGAAGTGAAGGTTGGCATTAGGTAGGGCAAGATAGTAACCAAACAATAAGGGAAAAAATGTTGAAATAATGACTTACAGAAAGGTCACTTCAAGCTCAGATGCATCTTTCTTATTCACCTCCAACAGAGCTTTGTGCAGCATAATTGATATTCATGATTGATATTCTGAAGGTGCTTCAACATTGTATCATCCAACATTTCAGATTAGCAGTCCCACAAAATTTGTCAAAATCCAGTACAGTATTCCTTTTCCAAGGCGTAGCTGTAGTTCAAATGTTTACCTTGAACTTTCCTACCTGAAGAGTGGGTAAGAAAGTGGATACCAGCATCAAGGAAAGTGGTCCCATTTCTTTTGCTGCATGAAATGAAAACTTGGTTATCCTGGGCTACCTAAATTCATCTGACAGTCAAAACTTAAGTATCTTAATAACTAGTTATTAAATTATATTATAAGTTATAGAATAGTTATATAGTATTTTCACAAATGGTAGGCTGACTTTTTTTTATGTGGTATGTTTTGTCTCAGATTTTTTTTTTTTTAGAGAAAACAGTTCTCATTTAATTGTCAAGTGATGTGACAGTTTAGTCTGTTTTACATAGTATCTGGAGTGATATCATAGATCAAATCTAGGGGTGATTGTGTTAGAACTTTTTTAGATCCTCAGAGTTAATTTTGGCCCAGAGACCAAGTAGCAACTAGTCATAAAGCTGGGAAATTTTTTTCTAGGTGAGAACTAACATGATTCTTGAGAATAACTCAAAGAGCTTTACTTTCTTTTATTATCCCGTATTTGCTCTTTTGGAGTCTGGGAACCTATCTTCTATCAGTAGTAGCATGCAAGTACTCAATCAGCTTCTTGAAACTAGAGGGTGAAGAGCACAGAAAAGGGAGGAGGATTGCTTTCTTTTAATTTCAACTACATCTGAATAATTTAATCATCTGGAAATAAATTGAGTGTGTTATTCATTAGAGTTATCAGCCTGGAACTTTTCTTTAGCAATAAAAACATTTTAAGATGCAAGAAAAAAATATCCCTGACTTGGAGATATAATCAGTTGATTAAAGATTCTACTGTTTCAATATGAAAAGCATATTTCAAGCGGTTAAATTACAGATGCCATATTTTTTTTAGTGAGATAAAATTGTAACTTTAATTATTTGTTAGTGACAGGATTTTAGTCTACAGTCTTGAAACTGTAAATGTAAAAATTTGGACTGAACTGCAGATTTAAAAGTAGTGTTAATTGCCACATAATGAGGCTACTCTTTCTTGCATGAAGATAGATTATAAGAACAGGAAAATTCCCAGGATAAGTATGCCAGAATAAGGAACAATAAAACGTTCAGTGACAAAAACATACAATAGAAAAATATTCCTCCAAATTAAATGTGAGGCAGAGTGTTTTCATAGAATCATAGAATCAGCCGAGTTGGAAAGGACCTCTGAGATCATCAAGTCCAACCCTTGATCCACTATCACCACAGTTACTAGACTATGGCACTAAGTGCCACACCCAGTCTCATCTTAAATACCTCCAGGGACAGAGAATCCACCACCTCCCTGGGCAGCCCATTCCAAAGCCTGATTACCTTCTCTGTAAAGAATTTCTTCCTAATATCCAACCCAAAGTTCCCCTGGCAGAGCTTAAGACCACGCCCTCCTGTCTTGCTGATACTTGCCTGGGAGAAGAGACCAATCCCCACCTGGCTACAACCTCCTTTCAGGTAGTTGTAGAGAGTGATGAGATTTCCCCATATCCTTCTCTCCTCCAGGCTAAACAACCCCAGCTCCCTCAGCCTTTCCTGTGCTCAAGTCCCTTCACCAGCCTCGTTGCTCTTCTCTGGACCTGCACCAGCACTTCAATATCCTTCCTGAACTGAGGGGTCCAGAACTGAACACAATACTCCAGGTATGGCCTCACCAGCCCTGAGTACAGGGGAAGGATCACTTCCCTGCTCCTGCTGGCCACACTGTTCTTGATGCAGGCCAGGATGCCATTGGCCTTCTTGGCCACCTGGGCACACTGCTGGCTCATGTTCAGCCTCCTGTCAATCAGCATCCCCAGGTCCCTTTCTGCCTGGCTGCTCTCCAGCCACTCTGCGCCCAGCCTGTAGCGCTGCAGGGGGTTGTTGTGGCCAAAGTGGAGGACCCGGCACTTGGCCTTGTTGAACCTCATCCCGCTGGAACCAGACCATCTCTCCAGTCTGTCCAGGTCTCTCTGCAGAGCCCTCCTGCCTTCCAGCAGATCAACACTTCCCCTTAACTTGGTGACATCTGCAAATTTGCTAATGGTAGACTCAGCCCTCTCATCCAGATCATCAATAAAGATGTTAAACAGGACTGGGCCCAGCACTGACCCCTGGGGAACACCACTGGTGACCGGCTGCCAGCTGGATGCAGCCCCGTTCACCAGCTCTCTCTGGGCCCGGCCCTCAAGCCAGTTCCTGACCCAGCACAGAGTGCCCCTGTCCAAGCCATGGGCTGCAGCTTTTCCAGGAGTATATTATGGGAGACATCAAAGGCTTTGCTGAAGTCCAGATAGACACATCCACTGCCTTTCCCTCATCTACCAGGTGGGTCACTCAATCATAAAAGGAGATCAGGTTGGTCAGTCACTCCTAAACCAGTGCTGGCTGGGTCTGATCCCCTTTCCATCCTGTAGGTGCTGTGTGATTGCACTCAGGATGATCTGCTCCATAACATTGCCAGGCATTGAGGTCAGGCTGACAGGCCTGGAGTTTCCTGGGTCCTCTTTCCAGCCCCTTTTGTGGATTGGTGTGACATTTGCCAACTTCCAATCATCTGGGACCTTCCTAGTGAGTCAGGGCTGTTGGTAAATGATGGAGAGTGGTTTGATGAGCTCTTCCACCAGCTCCCTCATCACTCTAGGGTGGATTCCATCTTGTACCATAGACTTATGAGGATCCAAGTGGCTCAGCAGGTTCCCACCTTGATTACAGGGAGGCTATTCAGCTTCATATCCCTGTCTACAAGCTCCAGAAGCAAGCTGTCCTCAGGACAACCTGTCTTACTGTTGAAGACTGAGGTAAAGAAGGTGTTAAATACCTCAGCCTTTTCCTCACATTTTTTTTTTTTTTTTGCTTTGATCAGTAACCACAATGGCAGAGCTGCTGCTTAGTGTATGGCGTGGCCTCTGAGCAAGAGATATAAACAGTCTGAATAGGAGATGGTCTTCTTATACTGTTTTATATATCTTACTTAGAGAAAAAATTCTAGACACAAAGACACATTACACAGGATTTAACACTTTGGAGAGAATTACTAATGGTAAAATTTCATTTTTTGTTTTTAACATTGTGAAATGTAGAAATAAGGAGGTGGTAATCTGCTTTGTGTTTCACTTTGAGGAGATTTTTAGGTCATGAAAAAACATTCACAGGAGTTGGGAATGTAACTTTCCAGGGATGATAACCTATTTAGCAACTTTGAAAGCAAAATGCAGCTTTATATGCTTCATCGCTCTAAAATGATTGTACATGTAAGTTGACAAAATAATATGCAAATGAACCTAAATCTCATCTGTAAATAAATGGAAATATATCTCACCCACTCAAAGTTGTAATTTTGAACGAAAATCTGTTTATTGTTTAAAGTTGTGCAGAACAAAGTTAATAATTCATTCATGCTTAATTCATTCAAGTAAACACCAACAATATTTGGAAGTAAAGTTGATCAAAACCTGAAAGACTTCTCAAAACAGTAACTAAAAAGGAAAAGCTGTTCTAGCAGCTCTTTATAGCAATGACATGGCCCTTCAAGGTTACTTGTATTAAGGAGGCATATATTTAATCTTTATCCTTCATCTGAAACAGCTTACAATTATCAAAATATGATTTCTTGCATACTTCAGTGCAATCTCACATTTTTCAAGCCAGAATAACAAATAGTTGTTCAAATTAATCTTCTAAGAAATTAGTGTGAAATCCTATTGTTTAATTATAATACACATTATTGATATGTCAAAATTGTAGGAAAAATAACAAGTAAACTGCAACAAGAAAACACATAAGTGATAGAAAGAAGTTACTTATAAAACTTCTTACAGATATTCTGATTTCCCAGCTTGCCTTTTCTTGATGTCACTATTACCATGATTGTACAAGTAGGGTCATGTTTTTACGTGAGCCATTGCCTCTTACTCTCCTTAGCTGACCGCGTGCATATAGACCATTCAATTTTAGTATTCTCTTTGGTTAGGTTAGCTGCTTTACTTCTTTAGTCTTATGGGTTTGTTGTTGGATCTTATGTCATATTCTTCCTCAATAATATGGCACGTTACAGAGATGATAAATAGAATAAAAAAACCCAGACATTACTTTCAAGGTTCAGATTTGATTATAATGATGATTTGAGTTTTTCTAAGCTCTAGAAGTCTGAGAATTTTGCACATAAATGCTTATTTATTCACCAGATTTTATTCCTCCTTCAAGTTTTCATGCACTTCTCTCTTTCTTCAGCATTTCACAAATACGTCTGTTTTTTTCAAGTATCAAAACAGGAAGGGCAGGAAGAGCAGGAAGGGCCATTTATTTACATATGTTCCCTTCGGGAAAGTTTCCCCTCTTAAAGACAACTTCAGCAAAATACTAAAAGTTGAAAAACAGGTATTTGAAATTTCATACACATTTGATGGCATTTGAATAACCCTGTGTATCCATACATTTGTTTGTTTGTTTGTTTTACCTAACACAAATAGAATAGTCAACATGTACTAAGTTTCTTGTTCAAATAGTAACAGAGAGTAACAAAACTGGAAAGAAAATTTGAACCAACTGATTTCATATTGCAGAATTTAGGCTGATAGAATTTTTCATAGGTAAATTAAAAAATTCCCAAAACAACACTTAATACATGTTAAAAGATATGATGATGTTATTCTACAGTTACGTGATTTGTCTCAGCAATTATACATAACAGTAAAAAGGTTAAAAAGTCATTTAATAATTGCCTTACTCTCTTATATGGTACAAAAACCCTCAATATAGTAATTCACTAGTTATTATAGTTGACAAAATTAGTCAATATATATTTTTTTGGTATGTTAAAATCCACCCTACCAGGCAGGAATAATTTTTGTTTTATTAATAAATCCTTTGGAGTGAATTAAAGTAAATCGATACTATGTTTCGACATATGTGTGTGTGTATATATATATGGTTTATTTTAGAAAAAATCGGTTGCAAAATAAAACAGATGTGTAGCCATTTTGGTTGTTATTATCTATAGTAACATGGCAATATAGAAGCATAAAAGTTTTGTAAAGGAGAACGGGTATTTAGCTGTTTTAGCTGTAATATAGCAACGTAACAGCCCAAAGATATCGCCCAAGAAAAATGTATAAAGGAAAAGAGAAAGAAGAAAAGAAAGAAAAGAATAGGAGTTTAAGGGAAAAGAGAGAAGGGAAGAGAGAGGAAAAGGTATTTATAGTCACAACTCAAAGCTTTCCAGCGAACTCTGTTGCTGTAGTTGTCACTGGTGTCTTGGACTGTCAGGGAGTGGAAGGGGAGAGAAGCCCACGAAATATAAAATTCAGTGGGTTTATATTCCATCAGAAACTCTCCTGGTGCCTCCCCTGCCTGTATGTGGGGGTGTTGTTTTTGCACTGTTACTCTGGTTTTGGAGAGAGCTGGAGGTGCTAGGTTTTTGTACAGTCATTTATGCTGGGGGTGGGAGTGTGCTTTGGAGACAACTTTGCTAAGAGTGAAGCCTTCTCCAGGATAGTGGTGGGGGTGTGCACAGAGGGCCCTCTTTGACATGGGCTGGCTCGTAGGACATAAGCAGCACACACGCAGAGAGTGCCACTGGTCTCCTTTAGTCAGGCATCACACACCCAAACAGTCACCCCGGGCCTTCACAAAGCTGAGTTTGTGGGCTACAGCCTCCTCCCATCAGCCTTTATCTTCACTCTCCTAGCTTCTTTGAATAGCTCGCTGTAGTTGCTTTAAGGCAATTTAAAAAGTCCAGTTCCTCATATGGTGAGGTCCAGCTCCTCACTTGAAAGACAGAAATAAATGTTTCTACAGGAGACAGATGGCAAAATAATTGCATGCTGAATTTATTAATATTGAATAGAAAGAGCTACAACATCAACAATTGTGAAAAATGCTGTCATGGCCAGGCTTACCTTTGTTGTAACTCACACATGCAGCTTTGAAAATGTATCCCTCAACAGCTGTCATCTTAAACCATAGCTGTACAGTAAATTCTAACTTCTTTTACTTTCTAAAAAATGAGACAGTCACTGTGTGACTTATTAACATAATTAGTTGTCATAAACATGCAAGCTTAAAGATGTACTTGCTAATTAGGCATCTGAAATGTGATGTTTCTTCCCCTTTCCTTCCTTCCCCCTGTTAATGGTTTTTGTTTGGGTTTTTATTTGTTTGTTTTGTTTTGTTGTTTGCTTTTTTTGAGAGAGAGAGAGAAGTGAGAAAATTGCATCATTACTACCCAAAATCTTTGATCTTTTTTCCTGAAGTATCTGACCTGGAGGATTACAGAAAAAGTGGACACTTTCACATTACACAAATATTGTTGATTGTGGATTCAGTGGAAAGTATAATTCTTCAAGTTTTTAAATTAATCTTTTCACGCTGTTGAGAAGACATCTGAAAATGTCAATAAAATATTAGAAGCTATGCTCTTGCTTTCCTTTTATACGTTACAGAAGGCTTTCTCATGGTCAGATGAGTATAATAATATCTCTGTCATCTTGTGATAAAATCTGTAAAGGAATTTGCTTACCCTGTTATCAGTTGTGCACTATATAAAGGAAATATATCCAATTCAGTGTGGAACTCCCAGTGAAATCAATAGGAACCTCATATTTTAGGTTCCCATGAAAATTCCCTGGCATCTAAGGGAATCCTGGTAACACAAAAACCTTCAGGCTTTTAAGTAATGCTTTTGTATTTCTGCGCAGCGGTAGGGGAAGTAGTAAAATGTTCAGGATAGCCATCCTTTAACAGGGATGGGATGTTCCTTTATTGCAGAGTGCTTTGATTGCTGCTATTTTTTTCTCTAAATGCAGCCGTCTCGGAAAGCAGCCCCTAGGCCAGGTCGGCACCGCCACAATCACTGCCGGCTTGCACTGCCCGCTCTTCTCCAGGAATGGCCCTTGGCTCCGGTGGTGCAGGCAGGAGCTTGCATGTGGCCTGCTCAGCCCCTTGGCCACACAACTCCTTCTCCCACACTGCCACTCTCAACCTGGCGCGTCGGCAGCGACATTCTCTGTTTGGGAGGGTGTTCAGGTCTGTGCGCAGGCTGTTCCTTGGCACCCGTGTCTCACGAGGGCAGGAGCAGGAGCGCTGGGCTGCCAGCACCAGGCAGCTGTGACCAGCCTATGATTGCCCTAAAGACATCGTAGGACTTGAGCTGGTTCACAGTTTTAACACAGTGTGCCAATAGGTAGTAGGGTATAGATAGATTAGGTAGTTTATAAGATAGGTACATAGACAGAGAGATAGATAGACATTAATAGATTATAACTTTTCTTCAACAAAACCTTCAGTTTCACTCAAATTCCTGAGTTGTGTGCATACAAACAAAGGGATTCAAATCCAAAACACTGAGATGAAGTGCAGTTTTAAATTTTGGAGGCCATTTTGATTACCTCTTTGCAGGTGATAGCTGCTGCAGGTATAAGAGCTGTCTTTCCTCCGGTCCTTCTATCTGTTTAAGATATAAGACTCATAAAATAGAATGGTTTTCTGTGGTTTCTTCTATCTGCCATGGGACACTTGCACTGGGGGAAGGATCTGGGATCAGAGGCTATTTTTTATTTCCTCTGGCCAGGCAAAAGCTACTGTAATTATAACACAGTGTGCCAATAGGTAGTAGGGTATAGATAGATTAGGTTGTTTATAACACAGATAGAGGGAAAAAACAAACGGTGATGGAATAATGCATATTTTTAGTTATCTGCTCCTGATGAAAAGAAATAGAGCCAGAAATTATAAAACAGGCTTCTGCTTGAGCAAGGTGGTTTACAAGGACAATTCCAAACTCCTGCTTATTAACTGCATATTATTGTGGTGCATATGTCTGGAATTTTTGTTTAAATTATATCAACTTTATTTCAAACACTGCAATCAACATCTTTTACACAACTTCATGCAGAACTCATGTGGTAAACAATAAATCTGGAGATTGTACCATTTTTCACTGGAAGGTTTAATGCCATGACTCCTAGCAAAGTATCTAGTGGCTTAATTAAAAGACCAAGTAGACTCTACTGACCTCTGCAACTGTGTAAATGTCATCAAAGAGAAGCTAACACAAAGGAAAGGAGTTTTAAGATGGTCTTGCTCCTTCTTCTTGCTCCCAGATTATTTTTTTTTTTATATTACAGATTAGGATCAAAGAAAAGAAATTCATCTGATTAGGGTCAAGAACCCTCAGTTTCAAGTATGTAGACTTTAGGTCTTCTTTTTGCTATTATTTTGGTTCCGTTAATGTTTTTCTCCA
>NW_020955330.1:883161-884189 GCF_003031625.1 Empidonax traillii
AAAGGAGTTTTAAGATGGTCTTGCTCCTTCTTCTTGCTCCCAGATTATTTTTTTTTTTATATTACAGATTAGGATCAAAGAAAAGAAATTCATCTGATTAGGGTCAAGAACCCTCAGTTTCAAGTATGTAGACTTTAGGTCTTCTTTTTGCTATTATTTTGGTTCCGTTAATGTTTTTCTCCAAGCGAATGCGGGAGACTAGCACTGTGTGATTTGTCATTTAAGCTGCTGATTAGGGTTTTTTCGCCTGTTAAGAAATGGGACTTGCAGGATCTGGCCACTGAGACAGTGTTCTGTATGCTAAAGAGTTTGACAGATTTTCCTGACTGTTCATTCTACAGATGTTCTGATTGTGTGAAGACCCAAAACCTTCACACCCAGAACAGTTTTGAGTTGAATAAAGAACTGACTTGCAAATTAAAGCCCCCTCCCCTGTTCAGGAGACAAATGCTGAGCAGGGGGTTGTGGATTCAGTATGGGGTTTATGTGAGATAGTAGTTAAGAACATAAATCCTGACTTGGATTAACGTGTTGATGTACACAGACACAAGGCCAGAGAAGTTTAGCACCAGCCTTTTAGTTACCACCACCTAAGATTCAAGGCCAAAAAGTTTTATTGAATTTTCTATGTAATACTTAATACGAAACTCTTACAGATGGAGATACTGCAAGTGGTCTTTAAGCAGTTAACGGCTCAGAGTTTATGAACACTAAGCAAGCATCAAGTTGGCTAAAAGAATAAAAATATTAATAAAAAATGTGTTCAAGTAGCAGGCAGCCATGACTGCAGACTTTGTAAGTTGGATACCTGCCTACTGTGTGAAATTAAAGCACTGGCTGCTACATTTTTCCCAACATAAAGATGAGCAGTATTTTTCGGAGTATGATTAGGCTGGAAGTGAAACCTGCAAGTGTTACAGTCAGCAATAACATTTCTTTAAAATTTAGGTCTTCTGTGACTAAGGAATAGGAGAGTAATGTCAGACTGAATTTGCTGTATGGTTATTTTCATTTCATTGAGAGTTAAT
>NW_020955330.1:884574-958207 GCF_003031625.1 Empidonax traillii
TCCCAACATAAAGATGAGCAGTATTTTTCGGAGTATGATTAGGCTGGAAGTGAAACCTGCAAGTGTTACAGTCAGCAATAACATTTCTTTAAAATTTAGGTCTTCTGTGACTAAGGAATAGGAGAGTAATGTCAGACTGAATTTGCTGTATGGTTATTTTCATTTCATTGAGAGTTAATAAGTCAGACAGAAAGAACCCCTCAAAGTCATATGCAACACAAAAATTTGATAAGTAACTTTGGCTTACTTACCATTTAACTTTATTGAAATCAGTGCATGGTAATAATTAGCAAACATATTGACAGTTTTCCAAATCTGATGTGTTCTGTGCCTTTAATAAAAACAGTAAGGCAGAGGGGATTGAACTGATGCATTACCCCAACTCTTTCTCTTTTTGATATTGTAAATTTTATTTTTAAAGTTACTTAGAGGAGAAATGGTTGACAGGATGCGCAATTTGTATTTGAGTAATACATTCATTTAAAAAACAACAAAAAAAATCCAATAAAAAATCCCGTCCCCCAAACAAAAGCAAACACCTCCAACCTATAGAACTCACACAGTACAATCTAAGCAATGTACAATGTTGTCTTTGACTATTCTTAGCAAGAAATATGAAATGAAGCTTTTACACTTGAAGAAATTATGAACTTGTTTAGGAGAGTCATATTCACCTAACAAAAATGAAATTGAAAATTGAGTGGTAGGCATCATAGGAAATCAAAAAGCTCTGCAAGGGGACTAGTAATTACCTGATTACATCCTTCTTTATTTAATCAAAAGGTTGAAGTGCATATGAAACTGTATCACCCAGAATAACTACTGCAAATGAATTACATGTGTTTCTCCTAAAAGCAGAGTAAAATTTTACAAACTAGTTTTTGAGGCTCCAAAAAGCTAGTAAAAAAAAAATCCCCAACCATAAATCCCCCTCACAAAATTGAAATGGATTTGGATTTTTGTTGCCATTAGAAAATTCAGTAGTTATAAGAGCATGGAATATAAATATGGCAGAAAGTTTCAATTAACATTTAAAGAGATGTACATGTACAAATCTGTATAGCACATGTTCTTGGTACTCATGTTCCATCCACTATATTTCTCAGAAAGAGTCAAATACTGAACTCATGTTTTAATTCACAGAATATTGCATTGTGCATTGGTGAATGAAGTGAACACCACTGCTCCTGCCCCTAATTCATTAGCATGGTATCAGAAAAGTGGATGTTTAAAATTACTGACATACCTGGTATTTCAAACTAGGAGCAACACAAGAAAGAAAACGCTCTCTTCTACATCATGTCCTGTTTCTCTGTGCACTCACTACAGCTCCGTTTTTGGTGTGCTGTCTGCTTACTTTCTTATTTTCAAAGTAACTTACAGTTTGATTCATTTAGATTATAGCTGACTCCTAGCTAACTAGTTTGTTTGAAACAGTTATTAGCAATTAATATGTCTGAGTATATTTTAATTTTATTATCATCTCTTCTCAAATTTAGCTGGAGTAATATTAACTGAATTTGAAATGGTAGAGCATTGAGTTAGGTAGTTTCAAGATTATAACTCTTTGCAGCCATTTTTAATGCTGTTGTACAATTAGAAAAGACGATCACAACTCTTCTATGGCAAGAAAGCACAGAAATTTCCTTAAAAATCCTACAGTATTTTTCAAAACAAACAAACAAAAAAATAGTTGTTTTACTTTTTTTGTCTAGTTCTGGATCTTTTTTGCTCTTGCAGTTTGGACCTGAGCCATTAATATGCTCAGAAACAATCCCAAGGTTTATTCTATAATCACAAGAGAGAAAAGTTTACACTAAAATAAATTTTAAAAAGGAAATTTGTTAAGATGTTAAGAAACATGCAGAAAACAGAAAAGGAATGTAGTATTTCTGTTTCTGTATTTGTTTAATATTATCCATGCAAGTAGCTCTGCTTGACTCACTTTCTTTCTCATCCAACCTGTCCTTGAAGGGATCACCTCCAGGAATAGGGCAACCACAACTTTTCTGGGCAACCTGTTTCAACTTTATAGAGGTTTGTTACCTCAAGGTGTAGATGAGTCGCTAATGCAGGTATTTTTGAAAACTCTAATACAACTGATACAGCTTTAAAAATGTGTGCATATTTACTGTATGAAAACTTAAAGCCATGAAGGTGTTTTGCATTGCATTGCCATGATTATCGTCTGTAGAGAATAGCAGACAGCAAATCATCTTAACTATGCAGCCCTCCCAAAGAAACATAATTAAAAATGTAATTTGCCCCTTTGCTTGAAATGAGTTTTAACATGAATACTTCAGTAAACAAATCTACCTATACAATTAAAAGAACATACAAAATCTACTTAAAGCTCACTGAAGGAGAAATATGATATAAGGTCAGCTCAGTGTTTCCTCCTACAATCATTTTCACTGCCAATTAGACACAGGTGTATGCTACATAAATAAGAAAAACTATGAGTGTGATGGATATGATTATTATTCATCTCAAACATCCTTTTTCTTTTTTATTCTCTGTTCTAATTAGATAGTTTCCAGCTGTTCAGCATTTGCTGCTGAGATAAGCCATTGGAGAATCACATCCCAAACAAAACACAACCATTCTGAATATAACATTCTCTTAAAATAATATTGGAAAAGTTATGGTAAACACTTAAAAGGTGTTAGATAGAGAAGACAAAATCAGGACTGTAACAAAAGCAGAGAAGAGAAATATGCATGTAAACTTAAAAACGCAAAATCATAGTGAAAACCCTATATGTAGTTGGAGGAGAATATAAGCTCTCTTGGGAAAAAAGAGACTTTGAAAAAAAATTACTTTATGTGAATGAAAATTACTCATGTATAATTCTCTAATGGCAAAAAGTGTTCATTGTCATCACCATGGAAAAAGCTGCATCTTTCTGCAGATCAGCTGTAGTTGAACCTAACTACAAAACCTAACCCAAAAACGGGCTGCACTCTTAAAGTCAAACTGGAAAAATGGTCATGAAATGTTTCATTTTTTGGTGGATAACTGCTCTTTTTTATTTTTCTTTTACCCTGAAAGTGTTTTTTTTTCCTTGTTACCAAGCTTGCATCCCTCCAGCAACAGCTAACTCACCCTTAAAGATTTGTGATCGCAGGGCCTCTGTGATCAACCTGTGCTTGTACTGCTGGGTTCTGCTATTAAGGTCAGGTTTATTGTCCTCAGTGGTCAAGATGTAATGTCCTGATGATGTAAAAAGCATTTTATTAGCACAACCTGTTCACATGTATTTTACATATATTTCTGTCCTAGAGTCACTGAGTTGTTGATTCTACATACACACACACACACACGCACACACAGACATTTTGTCTGTCTATCTATCTATCTATCTATCTATCTATCTATCTATCTATCTATCTATCTATCTATCTAATGCTTTCAGAACTACTTGGTATTCATGCCTACTAGTCATCGCAGCAAGACTAGCACATAATCAAAGTTGTTTTGAAACATGAATACTGAATGGCTTTTGCTGTTTCATTTGCTTTGAAAGTATGGGAGAGGCATCATACATGGTAAGCCAATGTATGGCAATTTTATTCAGCTATCTTTAAAGTTCTGATTTAATTTCTTCATTTAAATATATGAAGCAGTGTGAAGTACTTATTTTGGGTAGCCCATGGGGAAAAACACAAATATATAACATTATGAGCTTCTCTGTCACTTTCCAAGTATTGTCAGCCTCTCTGTGTGCTGACACCTGAGGCATATGGGATACGTAGGGAGGATAGCAGGAGACCCTCCAGCAGCAGCCACTGGGCTGCACAAACAGCTTATTTCTGAAGTGAATGGATGTGGCTGCATAGGCTGCCTGTGGCCAGAGAATTAACAGACAGTAGTTGATTGCTGGAATATTCCCTGATGGTCCCAGAAGTTGATAATTAGGATTAGAGGCACCTGCTGCACTGCAGCTCCTCCCTTTAGCCTTCACCCAATCAAGAAAGCAAGTTTCTTCCCCTAGGGCACAATACGAGCTTTTTTTCCATTCCTGATGTTTTTCCAAAGGATCAAAAAGATTTTTAAAGTGTTCTCCTTCAGCTTCTTCCAGTTGTACAACGTGTGAGTACCATGCAGAATATTGCTGTTTTATTGAGCACTGGTAAATACATAAAGACCTGCAACTTGGAAAGTCACCTGTAAGTGCTGAGGTTTTATATATTAATGAATAAAATCCTCTCAGTGTTTCAGTTATACAGCTTGAGAAACTAATGTAAGCATTGAAATACCTTTCTGCTTTCTATACTTAGAAAAAGAAGGGTTTAAAGGCTTAAAGGTTTATTGCTAATGAAGATATTCAGGAAGATTTACAGTATAAAAGTTGAGCATTCAAAAAATGTAAAGAAAAACTTAAAAGTTATTGCTGCTGTTGGAAGAAGCTTAAACAATTCTGAGAAACTTGTGATGAAATGTTTTTGGTTTTTCAATACTGTTTCATTATTAATCATTAAAGATTGTTTTGTGATTTGCTAGATTACTTCTTCATTTTTTCCTCTTAATTGTAGCTGAGTATGAAAAATTTGTGGTTTTTAGGTGCTAGGTTTTAAATTTTGCCTACTTCTTGTAATGTCATTTTTGATAATAAGCTTCCACTTTCTCTAAACACTTGGTTTGTCATTTAAGCTGTAATTGTAAGTTAATTTAGTATTTCATCTTCGTAAGAGTTTTTTCACTGAGGAGAAAGTATAAATAAAATGCTATGATTTATGACAAAAATAATTACAATCCAAACTTCAGAGGATAAGGAAATGCACAGGAAGACTTCAGATGACAAAATTTTGTCATATTTGCATAATTTCCCAGGTTTCTTAGGTTTCTGCTATTTGTGACAACCGGGAGGTGGGGCATGTCTCTCATTGGAGTTATTCGGAAAAAATATTATTCTTGCTGAAATTCCAAATGTTTATCAGAGGCCAGCAGGAAATTTAGGATAAGGTTTTGAGCTATTACTATCCTTAATGCACATATGCTCATATTGGATAGAAGTGAATTTGAGATCATTCCCTTTTCTCATGCCTAGAGGTTCATGTGTCTTTCAACTTAAGCTTTTGTTGAGGCCTAATCTTAATACTATTTTTTCTGTCCTTCCTTGCCTATAAGCTCATGCTTATCTATCCTCTCAGCTTCTATTTCATACCTTCTTAAGAATTATATTAGCTCCTAGCCAAGCTTGAGGATAAAAAAACATTCAAATAAGTGTTAGCTTAAAAAACATTTATGTCAGGCTGGTGATTGGAGGTTTGAAACTACTCTGACATTCTGGGGAGTCACATACAATAGCTGTCTTAAACAACCACAAATTTGGTGAGTGTTTTCAAAATCCCACATCCCTGGCAACAGTATTTGATTTATGCAGAGTTTATTCCTTATAATGACAGTTGCTTTGGCTTTCAAACAAAGCAGATTGTGGAAAAGCAGTGACAGAAATTCAGAAGTGCTAGCATTTAGAGACAATCATAACTGCTGTCTTTTATTTGAATTAATTTTTCATCTAAAGTTATCTATGCATCCCTGTACTACATATTTTTTTAATTGCTTTCTATATCTTCAGTGATAGCAAGAATAAACAGTTAGAAACCAAAACTCATGGTGATGGGAAGGGTAAACACAATCAATTGTTTTGTTTCTGAAGCAGAAAATAAAGGATTTAGCTCTGCTGAGATCATTAGTAGGGGACAGGCTTAAGACTCTCATGCTTATGCCATCCTACCACTCCCTCCAAAACAGCAAATATTAAATGAGATTTTGTAGCAGCTCAGATTTGGGTTAATATCTTGGATAAAACTGTTGCTTTTATTTATTTGTATAGAGCCATAAAACAGTTTGCTAAGAGCTGTAGAAATAAAGTTGAACACCCCTGCATGCAGAGACATGAATGTAAATAATGCATATTTGTAACTGAGGTGATAAAACACAGCACACTCTGGCACATTTTAGTAATGTTTTAGGATAAATTGTTCAGGTCAGAACTTATGTTTCCACTAACTTGTTGGAAGAGAACTTTCAGGGCTGTAGTTGGCTAGCTTAAATAGAATATTAATCTGCCCCATCAAAAATGTTGGGGGAAAAGAACCCTTAATGTTATTTACTGTTCTTGAAAATAAAATTTATATTAGTTAACATCATGCATGGAGAAGATGGAAAAAAAACATGAAGGTTTCTTGCTTCAGTGGACTAAAAGGATAGGCTTGGATGAGTAAACCTAAAACAGTTTGTAGTATAGGCTAAGATGCTGCTTTACACATACAAAGGTGTGTTAGCATTCTGTGTTGTGGACTGGGTATATGTACTTATGTGCTCTGTGTGTGTGTGCCTACTGGGAATAGGTGCTTGATCTTGCTACAGGTTGGAACTGGAGGCATGGACTTGTGTTGGACTGATAGATCTGGGTCTGTACCTCTAATAAGGAGGTTGCTTCTGGTTAGAGATGATTTTTCTGTGTACTCTTCCGAAAATACTATTAATTATTGTTCCACATCTGATCCATTTCCCATCAAAAGTAGAAGCTTTGTTCACTGTATTGCTTTCATGAATATTTTCCTAAAGTTCATTTTTTTAAGATCTAGGAACTTAGGTGTGCTTTTTCTTATACATCTGAAGACACATCAACCTTTAAGGAATTCCTATTACTTTTTACCAACTCTTATTCATTAGCTAGAAAGAGCTTCATTAGTGTAATGAAATGATAAATGTTGTTGAACTTCTCTGTAGAATTCCTGGCAGTTTCATTAAATATGAATAATTTAGTGGTCTTTTAATTAAACTTTTATGCACTGTTCATGAGCATGATAATCCTAATATGTAACTCTAATTAACACAAAATATTGTAATATTTGTTGCAATGATGAGGTTTTTTTTTTAAATAGACTGTCTCCAGTTGAAACATCAAAATACCATAGTCTAAAGGCTAGCAAGAAGCAAGCTTATCAGTCATCTGTTAAATAAATTCTCTCCATCTTTATTATGAGAATATCTTTCACAAATATCCTAAGTTAATATTAATTTTCTCATTATTTTAGTGAGCAGCGTCTTCTTTTTCCCTTTCTTGCAGATAGTTGAATCTAACAAATCATTTCAATCACACTGTATAATTTCTACAGCATTCTTGAATGACCTAGATGGATGGTGTATGTAGGGTTTTTTCCCATTTATGTATAACACAGTATTTGTCTCTGCTAACACCTGACTCAAGCTAACAGTTATCTGCAGCTTGAAGACTAAAATCAGCTGTATGTTCTAATTACATGAACATTTTAGGAGGTGATTATTTTTGGAAACCTAATATAAGTAAAGGAAGAAGCAGCTGTCATATGTCTAGTGGAGTACTGAATTTTCCAAACAAGAGGTTGATGTTCCTTCCACAAGACTTCTCATTAGCTAAGCTCCTTTATTTATTTATGATTTTTAGAAGAGCATATAAGTCACAGGACTTGAACTATATACTTCTATACCTCTTGCTTCCAACAGCGTAGCTAAGGTGAACGGCTGAGAAAAATCTCAGAACTTTAAAACGGATTCATAAGGAGATTAAATTTCTGAACTGAGTATAAAATGTTGCACTTTTTATGCTGTCCCATTTTAGGTGGTCTTGGCTACTAGGTAGTAGCCAAAACATGTATTTGTTTTGGTATTGTGTCTTCAGCTAGTAGATGTGATGCTAGATGAAAATTCCTGTTCAAACTCCAAAGCAACAAAGTACCATTTTTAAATACTTGCATATTTTTCATATTTAACGTTTACTATTTTACACTTTTGTTCTTCTGTCCCTCAAAAAAAAGTTTGTGCGTGATCAAACATTAGAAACCAGCACCAGCACCCTGTGCCTTACAAGGGCTGCCAGTGCAGTTTGACAGGGAATAATGAAGTGAAAACTAAGGATCTGCATTAAATGTTTTTTTTTTGCTTTTGTGCACATCACATTAATTCAGGTGTCTGAGTCATAGGCTGATTTTCTGAGTAGATTATTGAATCACTCTTCAGTCATATCCTTGTTTTGCCCTTAATGTGTTGCAGCCAGAATTGTGGAATCACCTCACACACTGAGGTCTGCTTGGCCTCTGTCAGCTTAACAGTCTATGAAATTTGAGTCATTGATCTGAGCACAGTGGATGTACAGTATTCAGAGAATTAGCTGCATATGTACTCTTATAAGAAGAAGTTTGCGATTTTTCTCTTATTTTTAATACTTCTTTTTAGTTATACTTTTCCCCCATTAATGTATAAATTGCAGAGAGAGCTTAACTGTGCACAGTCTAAATAAATCATTGAAATGTTTAGTTAAATAAAATCTAAAGATCTTTGTATGAAATTTATTTATACTTCTAGACAGAATAATCAGACTACCAGTAAAATGAGACATAGAAAAAAATCATTACAATAGGGACCTTTTTGGAGGTTTGAGAGAAGAGGGTGACTGAATAATATACAGGAAATTGCAATTTCAACAGCAATTTAAAAGTAAAAAGTCTTTCTTTCGCAAAAAAGCCCATAGATGTGGTATTGCTGAAGAAACTTCAGTTTTATTTACTGAATGATTACAGAATTGCTTCTAATTTACAAGGATGATGCTGCAACTGAAACGTAAATTGTTCTCAAAGGTAATTCAAAAGGTTCTTGAGCATTTTGAATAACATTCTTTTTTATGTTATACATGTTTTCTTTTTGCAACTGAGTCACACTTTTCTGCCTTCGGTAAAATAATTCTTCCTATAGAAGGAAGTATCATAAAGAACGATATCTTTTGGTACTTTAAAAGATACTAAGACAGTGACAGAATTATCTATATAATGCAAAAATAGGAAATTCTTCTGACATAACTTTTTTCCCTTTCCTTCTGAGAGAATGTGGTATTGCTGATTTTCTTCAAACTCTACTCGTGGTGACAGGGCAATGACTAGGCAATCTTCAATGTAATTAATTATTGTACCCAAAAAGAAAGTACTGAGCAATTAGCACTTGAAAAAAAATGACTGGAGCATGGAGGAAAGGGAGGGAATGTCTTCACGGTCTAAATTTTCCATGAACCTGAAATTAAAATCTCAGCTGCTAAGAAAAAAGAAATATCCAAGATAAAAGTAATGCTCATTTAATTCAAGTACTGCTGACTTCAAAAAGTATTCCACTGAGCCTGAATGCTTGACATGAAACAGTTACAATCTCAGAAATAACAACAAAATAACCTTCTCTCCCCTCCCAAAGTCTGAGGTTTCATTACAGAAAACATGCTTTGAGAAGGATTTTCTTGAACTATCATGTCATGGAACTTGTGTAAAAAATCTGCTTAGATTATGTATTGTAAGTAGTAGCAGATCAAAGACTTTGACTGAAAATGTCCTAATGAGGTGTAATGTTAACACCTTGTAAATTATGGGCTGACATAGGTATCTTTTTATACCGTTGGACTGATGCTTAACTTTTGGTTACTCTCTGGTCTAAAGTAAGCTGTACATCATTAAGCAAGGCTGGTAATATCATTAAGAGAGGTTATGGAATCTCCACCTCTGCATTTAACAAAAAGATAAAAAAGCCCATCAATGTCTATCTGGCAGCCATTGTGGTGGGAAACAAAGACATCTAACAAGCTGTGGTCCCACACCTAGCGTGATAGTGCCTATGTGGTTTATGAAATAGATTTTATGGGTTCTTATTAGATGCTACTGTATCGTTGGTTACAAACCCTGACTTGTCTCTTGGTTGTGTTGTTTCATCTAACCCTCTTCCTCTTTGATGCTGTTTAGATTGCTGGGGTCTGCCAGGTTGTTGTCCTCTTTTCAAGGGGTCCCTCAGCTATCTCTTGCAGTGCTTGCTGTCTTCGATAGGAGGGATCTTGCACTTATCTAGCACTTTGAGAATATCTGGGGAAAAGGCAGGGGAGCCATAATTTTCCTCAGTATTTCAGAGCTATAGCCTTCTATTTATAAATACAGAGGCCTCAAATTTTTTAGCTATTTTTACTAGAGTGGGCCATCCATTCAGAGGAAATATAGGAGGTTTGAGCATGCGTGGCTTTTCCTCTAGTAAGTTCAACTGAGTAAAGCAGATTTTTCTGTATTCCTTCATTTCCATTAACCATAATAGTCTAAAATTGTCAGTGTTATACAATTGGGTTTTTTCATTATTTTTTTTCTAAGACATTTCTATTACTTATTTTGAATAGTAAAATCACTTAGCCCTTAGTGGAGGCCATTTTCGTTGGACAGAGAGAAAGCAAAGATAAGACAAAAATGTTCTTCAGCTATGCAGGGATATGTGTGTCCTATTTATTGCAGTATTTCAACTGATCCCTGCCGTCACCTTAGATCAAGCGCTTGCTTGGTGGGACAAAGGTGTCATCTTTAATGAGAAGTGACAAATAAAGCCAAATGCTCTGGGTATGCAGTTGCATTTGGGAGTTTGCATCGATCTTTTAGTGATATGCAAAGCTGTCTATTAATATTTTATAAACTATTTTCATGGTGCGGTTTCAGATAAACTTCAATATTTCATTTTAATATTGTTTTCAGTGAATGCAGCAGAAGGAATATGATTTGGTTATGTAGAAAACTGATTCATAAGCAATTAAGAAATCTTTATTTGAATCCCATATTTTTGCCTAAAATAATTCCCCATACAAACTAAAAATATACTGTAATTTACAGGAAGATTGTTATCTTGTTTTGGGATTTTGGGGAGGGTATGCATGTGTGTGCTTTTGTTTTTCTCCCCTGAGAAAATGTCAGTGATGACATTTGCCACTGCCAGCACAAACTATCGTTATTTACATTCCAGTATAAAAGCACCATCAAACATTCAAATGCAAGTTAAACCATTAAATAAACAGTGCTTACCTTGTTATTAAAACTAAAGATTTCCTGTCCACCTTCAGTCACTATTATATCTAATGTGATCTTATTCAATGCATATTAGGTCTAAAAGAAATTATTATTACATTTTTACACATTGTAATATTTTGCTTGCAGATATTTCATTTGATTGTATGCAGTTTTGTGTATTGAAGCCTCTTGGGTACATTCTGTATTCCAGATTCACTAAGAATTACTCTGCACAGAGCAACTTATCATCTTGGAAATGGTCTGCACAGAGCTGCAGATAGACTCTTCCTGCTGCCTGGTTTGGTGACAGCATCTTAGTGTAGACTCAGCCCAGGTATTAGCAGCTTTCAACGCACCTATAAAATCAAACCCACTAACTAGGCCAGTGGAACATGACTGGGTTATAGATCAGAAATTACTACTGTCTGAAATCATTCCTGTGCTGTCTGAGCCTATGCTAGGCTCTTCATTAAATGCTTCTGGCTCGGAGCTTTGCACCTGTCAGAATAGATACATGAAATTATATTTGAGCCTTTTTGAACCCTTTGAGATTGAAACCTTGTTTTAAGCCAGAGTGCAGCACGTACTTTGCTGTATTTGAGCCTTAACACACCATGCATTTTACAGGAATAAGCTCATGTTTCTGGATATGAGAATAAATATGCATAGTGCAAACTTTGTCAAAGGTTACTCAAGCAGTCATTGAACTTCAGAAGTTTGTAACTAACATCACTTTTCATCTTGACTGACATTATGCAAAAGATCCATTATCTGTATTAGTTTCTGAGTATATTCATATATTTGATACAGAAATGACACAAATACAGTATTTTTAGAGTATGGATTTCCAAGATGTCATTACAGCTTAACAAAAAAAAAATCAAATCAAAATGACACAACTTTTTTTACCTCAAAATCTCTGAGATGCAATTGTATAATGTACCTCCTGCGACCACAATCTCTCCAAATCCCTTTATCTCCTTCCAAATCACACAATTACACAATTAGTATTCAAGAATAAATTGGGATTTATTATTCTACTAAATTCTAACATTTCTAGAAGTTCCATATGCCAGAAGTTCTCCCTCAACCTTAGCTCATCTATTCTAGAAACTGTGTCGAAACAGGATGCTAGGGAAGAAATACTTTAATGAGCTCAATGCATATTGAATTACTCTTTATCCAATCCTCTCTGTAGATGCTCCAAAAGAGCCTTCCAGAAATGTGTATCATGATAGTGCTTTGCAATTTTTGATAGAAAGCATAAGTTTCTGCATACTGAAGACAAAATGAAATCTTCCAACACTCCGGGTATGCTTAATTTGGGCTGTTAAATTTTACAGGCAAAATCTGTAGTACTCCCTCTTGGGTGTTTATATATTTCATTCTGTGCTAATTAGTGCATAGCCAAATTCAGTGAAGAAGGAATTCAGTGGAGTGAGAGAAGTTGAGCTATGGTATATGAGATGGGCAACTGACTTAGTTTGTGTAATGTAGGTTATGTTAAAAAAATGTCATGTGCAGAATCACAAAAACATGCAATCACTGAAAAACTCCCACCCACAATCAGAAAAAAAATTTCTTTTTTTCCTCTTAGTGTATATTATACAAAGAGAACATCTTTGGAAGAGTTTTCTTTGTTCATACTTAGTTAACAACTCCATGACATACTCATCAAATATTCTCTGGGAGTGGAGGGGAGGAGAAGTATTTGACGTTTTTGATTCAAATATAAATTTAGCCATAAAGTATATTTCTGTTTTCAAGTAACTTTATAGGTATAAATGGCTGCAAATTTAAGTCTGATTTTCAGAACAAGTAATAATCTTCAGGTTTTTATGAGTTTGCATAAAAGAAGGAAAAAAGCCAAAAAAGGCTAGGCTAATTGTGTGCTACAGTATTGTGAAACAAAAGAAAAGCAATGAAAACTGAGTAAGGTGGCAACATTCACTTAGAATCAATGTGCTAGGATATGTACATGAAAATATGCAGGTTCTTTTTTGCTTAAATAGAAAAGACTCTTTACTGACTCCCATTATTTTGATTAATATCTAGATTAATGTTTAAATAGTAATTAAACAGTGTTCTAGGCATAACTCCACTGTTGTCCATGATCTTGTTACTGTTATGACATTTAACAAAGATAAAGCAAATGTTATGCTCAAGATCTTGTTACAGGCAAAAGAGAAACACACCTTTTAAGGAAAGTCAGAATTTGTTATTTTCTTAATTAAAATCTTAACAGATTAATCTAAGAATTATCTTTAGTAGTTCTTATTTAATTATTACAGGAAGAGAAACAATAAGAAAGCAAATACTAGTATAGGAATAAGACCTAGTAAAATTAAATAGTAATACAGTTACATGTTCCTCCCAGTAGTTCTTAATATTTCACTGCAGCAAGACGTAGTGAGGAGGAAGAAGGGAGAAAAATGTCAGCATCCTTTTACTTTAAGAAGTTTGACCATGAAGTTTTCTTCTTCCTTGCCCTAGAATACTTCAGGCGTTCTTATACATTTGCTAAGGTATCTTTGCACCTAGTTTCTTCACTGTTCTGCAAGTGTGCTCTGTGGTGCATTTCATTAGATCCTTGTTTAGGTATACATATGTCAGGTACAAAACCCAGTTTTGTTTGAAATTTGATTATTGCTTCTTCAGCTGACTGTTTGTAAACCCAGGAATTTCCATTGCCAGCCTGTGCCCCTATTCTTGGCCCTATTCTATCCTGTACCCAACACTGCCACTTCTAAAGGCCTCTGTTGCCATGCCAGGTCTCTACTAAAGCCGTAAATAGCCCACTCTACACAGAATAGCTACTTGCTGCTACTACGTATATTAAAAATATAAGTGTACCATACCAAGATAAGTACATGTAAACCAAGTAAGTATGTCCATCTGGCTGTTCACAAATTCCTGTTATAGCTAAACAAAGCAAAGAAGAAAGCTCGAGGCAGGTGAAGCCAAGTTCAAAGCAAGCAAACCTCATAAACCTTAGTCCAGAGGTCTTGCCAACTAAATAGGAATTATGTGACCTACTACTGGTGTTGGAAATAGGACCAGAGGGCTGAACATATACTGTATTGCTAATTTGCCTCTGAAGGGACAAATCTGAACAATGCTACTACACGGCATGTGTTTATTTTTATTAGGTATTTACATCTTATTTTAATTGCATGAAGAAAGAGTATGTTATTTGTAGTCAGTACAAACTGACACCAACGTAACTATGCAGGTTTCTAGTCAGAATAAATTGTTAGATTTTTTCAGACAGTTATGTCAAGAAGGTTCTGTTTATAGTAAAAACATTCTTTCACATCATTTTGCTGTTGGCATGCATAACAGCAATAGCTAATGTTTGGGGGAAATAACTTTCACTGATTTCAATATTTACGGAATACTTTATGAATGTTAAACAATATTTGTTTTCTTGGGTTTTTTGTTTCTTTTTATGAAGGCATAAAAATGTTGATTGACAGCATTTCAACTAAAAACCTGTAGCTGTTCAAAACCCCTAGTAGGAAGACTTAACATTACCCTGAGGATCCAGCATATCGGTTTTTATACCTGCAACACATTTGAAATTCTAAATCTCTGTAAAATTAGCCCACAGACCTATTTTGGTTTATCTACTGGTTTGGATTTTATGGATAAGATTGTATTACTTATTTTCCAATAGTAGTCTTTGCTTAATTAATAAACTGTAAACTGTTAATGATTTTTATGTCATTGTTAAATATAATCAGAAGGGTAGAACCTTAAAGTACATATGCTATAATTTCCAGATTTTGATATTTTTATATTTTTCAAGTTTTGGTAACTCTAAGGATGGGTTTCCAAACCCTCTGAACAACCTGTTTGATAGCTCTCACTCTGATCTCTTGCAAGTAGCTGGAGTTTCTTCTGCTGCCATTTCTACTTGTTTCCTCTCATTCCACTGAGTACTTCTGAAAAAGACCAGATCTATCTTCTCTCTAGACCCCTATTAGGCAGTCAGAGGCAGCAATTAGATATCCCCTGAACTTCTGACCTCAGACCTCTTTCAGCCTCTCCTTAAAGAAGTCTGATAGGGTATGGCAGTGGTGGTAGTCTCCCACCTTTTTGCTTGAGAGAATGGTGACCTGCCTGAATACAGTCCATCTAGTTACTATTCTGATGCTGCTTTTCAATGGCAGAGATAGGTGAAGTAAAAACAAAGAAAAGAGAAAAAATAAGTGACTAGAAGTTAGTTATAGAATGTAGTTCAGCATTGCAGCATTTCACTTTCTCATGTGACCCAAAATATGGGACATTCTCTTTCCTACAACAGCGTTTTTCTGCACACATGTCTAAGGCTGAAATACTTGTTAATTTAAGGTTTTCATCCCATGAAACAAAAGTCACACTAAGCATTATGTTTCATTGTTTTCAAAGAACTCTTGCAAGGTTCCAAAAAGTTAAACTTCTTTGTTTTTATTGAAGTAACTTAGAAACTGGCCCAGAACAACAGGAAGTAGGAACTTACAAATATAAGAAACAAATCCCATAATAGATTACTGAAAGACATCTAATTATTCCTTTCATAGGGTGACCAAATAATATTTCAAAGTAGTTGGAGTGAGGAGACTTTCTCAATCTGAATATACATTCAGTGTTACTCCTGGGATTGTTGGATTGAGGTTTGCTTTGGCCTGAATCTATAAAGTGCATAGTGTTTATTGTTTGTGCCAGTATTATCTTTCCTTTAACATGGAACTAGAATTTTATTTGCTTTGTTTTTCACATAAGGATTTTTTAATAAACTTGAGTTATTTTCCCAGTTGGTCTTTTTCTTATTTGTTTGTTTGGGTTTTGCTTATTTCATTTTTTTCTATTTTTTCAAAGGTAAACAAGCCAAGGTCCTCTCCTTTAACCCTTGAGCCTGCCTACTCGCCAACTTAGGATTCATTTATTTGCTTCACTTGTAGTCTGAATTCATCTTCCTTGAAAACAAGTTATTATGCAGTTTTCATGTGGGCCTGTGTGTGTTACTGACTGGGGTTTTGTGTGTAGAATTAAACTTATTTCCACACAGGAGCTGTAGTTTCCCACTTTTTTCCAGAAACTTATGGTACAAGAAAATAATACTCTGGTATTTTCTTCAGGCCTTTGTCTCTCTTTTCAATATTTACATTTATATTTACTTTCCATATACATGACTCCCCAGATTCCTCCTCCCAGGAGGAATCTGGGGAGTCATGTATATGGAAAGCAAATATAAATGCTCTTATTCTTCTTTTAGTATTGATCTTTAGGTTAGTGCTGAGACAGGCATTGCATTAGAGCAAAGCTTTGAAGCTCTTTTTCCTAATTCTGAGAGTCTCAAAAAGTAGGCTAAACTCAAATGATTGGCAATATTAACAAAACAGACAATTTAAATTTTTTTTTTTTTTTTTTTTTTTTTTTACATTTTTTTACATTGGACTCTGCAGCAGCTTTGGATTCCCAGTTACTTGCTACTGCTTCTGTTGAGCTTCCCTTGGACTCTCTTACTCCCCATGGGAGAGTCAGTCTTGCCTAGCGATTTCCATTAGAAAGATCAGTGTTGTCCAAACAAAGCCCTTCAAACTAGCGCAAGTATAACGAGAAGAAATGTAAAAAAGAGGCACTAAATCTGTGATTTAGAACATTAAAAAAAAAAAAGTTAATTCAAACAAAACTTGACAGTCATAGAACAGGGATATGCCTAAGCACAACAGTAAATGAATGTGGTGAGTGTAGGGCTGTTTCTATTCAGAATGCTTAAATAAGCTAAAACAGATATTCACACAACTAAAAAGGGTTTGGACTTCCAAGAAAAAGATAAAAGCAAATTATAACAATTATTTGCAACTCATGTAAATTCCATTTAACTCTAATCAAAGAATATCTCTGATTTTGGGAGAATTATGAATTATAGGGAAACGTATTTTTATATATCAAGTTTTGGAAGTGTTAGGGTTTGTTTGCAATATCAGTTTCAACTGGCTTGAATAATAATATTGTAATGCTTACTACATATATTTGAAATTGAAAATAGTATATTGATTATTTAGACAAATATGATACTTGAAAATATTTTGTAAGTAGGTATTTGATCATTTGAAGGGAGCAAGAAACAATTAATGTTTTGCAAATTTAGTTTTCTTTTAACCAAACAACATACATATTTTATTTGTTTGTGATGACTTTTTTATTTGTATTTTACTTCCAGTACTGTAGTTCACAATCTGCTTTTACTAAATTCTTCCTTTACTTACACTAATTTTGATTTTAAGCAAAATATGAGCCTTGTCAGTGTAATAAAAAAAAAACCAACAAACAAAACCATAGGGTAGCTGCCAAATTTTCAATTTTTTTCCTTTTAATGAAGGAAACTTAAGAAATCACTGGAAGCAGCACATAAGAAATTACGTTTAAGGCTACTGAGCGCTGTATGGGAATGAAAAGATGGGAGGTTATATACTACATGAAAAATAAAAGTAATATGGTCTTGCATCTAAGTTTCTTTCAAGGAAAACTTGTAGATCTTCCTGTTCCTGAACAGAGTTATCATCCAACACTTTGGAAAGCAAAACAAAAATGATATGGCTTGCTATATGTGATTGGAAACCATCAGGCATGGGCAAAAATGAGCTAAGGAAGATCAGATTTACAAGTGAAAAATAGCACCTTTTTTAAAAATAAATTACTCTGACAAAGAAATATTAAAAAAGAAAACTGTATTTCAAATGGTGATTTCTATACTAATTTTATATAACTTTTTAAAATAGTTTTACTAAGAATAATTACCACTGATTGGTTTTCTGGATTAGTTTTCTGCACCTTCCATTATCACCTTTTTATATACTTATGGACAAATTAATTTTATTTCTCATTTTAAGGTGGAGTCATATTTTAAGTTCATAAGGATCAGTCTCCCTTTGTTGTAATGACTCAGAGAAAGTGGAAAATTTTTCTGATAAAGTCAAGTGAAGGACAGTATTTGAACTGATCAGAGCAGTATTGACTCATGAAATTCTTTCTATATTGTAGACAGTCATTTAATAGGGATTTTTTTGATAATTTTTGAGTATCTTCTGTCCTCTCACTGAGCGTAATATTGTTTTTAGTTTTTTCAATTTTTAACAATATGTTTTGTGGTTATGGGATGGCATGAGTACATGTAGATATTAATAGGAAGAAGAATGGATACAGAGATGAAATTGGAGCGTTATTCTGGATTATAGGAAACTAAGTAGGTATTGGCCTTAATAAACTGCCTTATCAATTGTGTCAGACTTCTTAGAAGAAAATTATGTGATGGAGAAATACATTATGAAAGCAATTATAAAAACATGATATAACAAAAGCTGATATTGTTTGGACAACAAAGGGATAAGGGAGCTGCTGTGAAACAGGAACATCTCTTCTAGTTTCAATTTTCTTCATCTCTCTTCTGCCCTTGTGCTTCCTCTTCATGGTCAACTGCTCTGATCCTCTTACCCATCTACTAAAGGGATAATAGTAAGCAAATGAGGAACAGTGCTGAACCCAAACCCAAACTTTTTTCTCACAAGTAAAAGCATTAATAACCTATTGGTCTGTATTTCTTTATAGTCACCAACAGATTAAATAAGCAGACTTTATCCTTGGTCTGATTTATACATCATTATTTACACATTGCTTAGTTAAATGTTTTTGTTCAAGTAAAAAGAAGAACACTGGAAAATTTTAATAGGACCAAGATTTATGTTGTAGGCGTTGATTCAAATTATCTTTAATCTTTTGATAAAAATTGATAAGCTTGAAAAAGTGTAAGATATCGTCTCATTGAAAAAAATCACAAACCGAAATATACTAGTAACAAAAGAAATTATACCAAGTTTAGATGCTCTGAGATTCTTCAGTACTGTACTTTGTTAAGGCTGTGATAGCTAGCTCTCTGTCAAGTCAGTCCTGGTGCCATTCACTTATGTATGTTATTATGTATGGAGTTAAGAAGAAAAATACCATGAAAAGGAGTAAGTAGTGCTTAAGGTAAAGTGAAATGCTCAGGAATTTATTAAAGGTGGTTGTGTGGTAATGGAATGGCAGCCTGAGCTATGGATATTGATGTGCATCATAGACAAAGCTTCTGTACATAGCTGTAGGGAGATTCAGCCAATCTGAAAAATCCTCTGGTGACACAGACCTGGTGCAGAAGCAGCTGCTAGGTGAGTCCATTTTGCTTGTGTAACCTTGAAGCAAGGCAGCCCTGCTGGCACCCCACTGACTCCCAAAATTGGCAGAGAGAACTCAGAGGTTTGCAAGGTTTCTCACACAACATGAGCACAGTAACCAGATTAAAAAGAGGAGAAATACTTCTGTGGGATGGTTTTCATAATTACACTGAGTATTGCAGAGCTATTTAATTTTGGGAAAACATGCATATGTCTGATATGCTCACGAGTTAAACACAATTATTTTAGGTAAGATCACTTTCTTGTGCAATCTCTACTCTTTAGAGTTTAAAGAAGGGTCAAAACCAGATTTAATTGATTGGGATTTCTAAAATTGTCAAAAAACTCAAACTTCCACAAATGTAGAAATTAGAATCAAACATAAAATATATCCTAATATTTGTCCCTAAATGCAGAAGTTATCTTATTTTTTTTAAAGGAATAATTACCATGATCTGAAAACCAAGTAAATTTTGTCATCAAGAAAAAGTAAAAACAAATGAATATTAGTAAGTTCTGACATGAAAAATCTTAAATCCCAAGGATTTTTAACTTTTATAGTTTTTACGTTGTACTGATGTTCATACAGACTTGTCTATGAAGATACATGTATGCAGGGTATGGGTGTATGTGTGCTCTATATATATATACACAAACAAATATAGTAAGGGCCAGTATTTGTGCAAAATAGCTTTTTGATCTTGATGCTGCTTTTATGTAGGAATTTCTTATTCTAGAAGCTAATGTTATTTTTTTAATCATCTGCATCCATATTTTTGACAGTAATTTTTGTTATGCTTGGGAACCCTCAACTTGTGGGGTCTCTAGAAATGCTTTGAAAATATTTTGAATTAGCTTACCAATGATGATTTTTATTTTTAATGTGAAAGAAATGAGTCATTATTGTTTGTACCATGCAAATGCATATTCTCTATTGCCCACAATAAGCTCAGAATCAGAACTGCTCTGAACCATGACAACCTATGTTTTTATCTTGTGTATGTCTTTCTTAAGTGAATGCCAAAACTCTTTCAGGACTCCAAAGTTCAAGCATTGATAAAAACTTTTTAACCATTGTAAAATTCATGAAAAATCTGATAGATGTTGTTGCCTGGGCTACCCAACTTTTCTACCTCTGCTACTTTGTGATATTCCATATTCAGTAGAACACGGCACTCTCTTGCTCTTGCATTACAGTAAAACAATACTAAAGGTAGAAGAATAGCTGTATGACAATGAGCTCATTGTCACTATATTGTGTATCTGTGTGTATGTGAGATGGCAAGCTGAGGGCTGTGGATGCTTCTCTTCACAGAGAAGACTTTCAGCTGTGATTCCAGGAGGGCTATTAAAGCTGGCATTGCTAGTAATTAGATGCACTCATCATATTTACACTGCAGTTTTGGATATGGAAGTAACACTGGTAGAGACAGTGATTATCTAAGTATATATGTGCAAAATTAGCTAACTCATTTAACTAGATTTGACTTAATTTAATCAGTGACTTGGTATTAAAAATATGTTAGGACTTCTCTATCAATCAAAGCGAGATAAGCAGAGATTACGGCACTAAATAAACACTATTTTGACAGTCTTATATTGCAAGAGATATTAGCGCAGTATCTCCCAATATAAGGAAAAAAACAAGCAAAATGGTTACACTTTTCCCCAGTTTAAATCTTGCATTTTAATCCACCACTGGTTTCAATGAGTTACTTAAGTAAGTGGCTACTGGGTATAAATGTACCCCTTTACCTATTTTCTTTGTTGAATAAACTCAGTTTATTCTTGTATTTAATAAATGTTTGTAAGTGCTTACCACTGATATTGTGTTCTTCTGCCAAATTTAATTTTGCTTCCTTCTACATTGTAGTATTTATTCTGGTATTTTCTCTCTTTTAGACATATAATCAAGTACATTTTCTTCTTTCTTTTTAGGTAGGACCTTAATTTACTGTTTTATTTCCCCAGCTGAAATGTGGCTTTCTGTTTTCACGTTTTCCATCAGTAAGACTTTGGGGGTTTTTTCTGTCACAATATTATTTTAAGTGTCTACTTCAACAACACAATCTGTAACTCAGAAAAAAAACACCCCAACATTAAAGGAGAAATAAAATCTGAAATGGTGAAAACTTTGGAACCAGTATATCTAAAAAAACCCTTTGGAACCAGTATATCTACCTATCTAAAATTGAATAGTGTTGTTTTGAGAGAAGGAGACTGTGGGAGAAGGCTACAGATTGTGGGTGGCTGGGAGCAAGCACAGGTAAGCACAGCTAGGGAGAAGAGTGTCTTCTGTTGCACCTCATGTACCAAAGCTGCATCCTCCAATCCCATAGAGAATATCACAGATCATGTGGGTGCCAGCAAGTTAAAACCTCAGTTAAAATGTGCTGTATTTCAAGTTTTATAGTGCCTAGGTTTTTACTGTGTTGCAGGAGTAGCGGACTGATAGCAGTAAATCAATGTTTATTTTTCCCTCTTCCAGGCCCTGGGTAGTGTATAACACCAAATTAAAGAAGCAGTATTCATTTTCAGGTATCCAAATAGCACAGTTCTCTTATTTAGTCAAAGCTGCCTGAAGGCTGAAAACACTAGCCTAATTATAGTTCTTAAAGCAGAGATCATTTGTGAGCACAAATAATACCAAGGAAGTAAATCTAAGAAAAACAAAGATAGGTCCTCGGAGATCTAAAAGTCATGATGGAAAGAATAAACATGATGGTCTGATGTGGTAGATTTTAATCTGATGAATAGCAATGTATTGAAAAGTATGAGCATTCTATAGCAGCTGTGTTGTTTTGTGGTCAACAGTCTTAAAATAAAGCCAAAAAAATAAAGGGAAATGAAGGAGCAAATAGCATTCAAGGCATATCAAGGGCATGCTTCCAAAGAATAATAGAAATAAAAGAAAGAGAACTGTCAGAATAAGCCCTTTTGGTACAAATATCTAGAATCTAAATTTACCTTACATCTTTAGAGATGTAGGATTGAAAATGAAAAAAAAAAAAAAGATATTTTCCCATTTTTAAAAACACTCATAATTATACTTTTTGTACTAGAAGGTCCTTATTTCACAAAAAAAAAGGCAGGGCAAGCTTTAGAATGGGTAAAATCCTACCCTCTTGAGTGTGTGGTGATTATTTTCCTCTGAATTTGGAAGAATTATGATTTCATAAAATCTCCCTGACTGAACAATAATGTTGCCCAGATGAGAGGATTTTACATAAAAATCCTCACTGATGCTACCAGAGCTTTTCCTGTACAGATGGGAATCACTGAATCATCTGGCCATTATATTGTATTGCACAGGATTTAACAAGATTGAAGAGAGTTAAAAAATATGGGATAAAAATAAGAGATGCATAACTATTTTGCTGAAAAGAGCTTAAAGAGATGGAGAGATTGACAGAGGCTCTCAAAGCAGCTACTGGTAAGCATTCATGTAAAACAAGAAATGATTGGTCTAGATGAAAGATAAAAAATTAAACCTAGTAAAAATAAATGGTTCGTACAAGGCTTGCAGTTTTATAATTTATATGTCCACAGTATGATAACTCTACATCTTATAGTTTATCATATTAAAGCATGATTAAGTATTTAAGTAAGGAAAATAGTAAAAACCAACCAACCAAAACATACAAGTGTCGAAGTGCAATTCTGAATTCTTCCCAGCTGAGATATGAAAAAATGTTTTTCCATATTTTTTGTTGATTTAATGATTTTGCTAGTATGAGACATCAAATACTCTGTGGAGGATGAGGAAAATGAATGGTATTAGTGAAGCTGGGAGATAGCAAACCTGGTCTTGTATAATACTCTTAGCTGATGGAAGTTCCTATGTATTAACTCTAAAATTAATTTGCTAAGTAATTTAAACATTTTCAAATTTAGAACAAGTTACCTAACCTACAGATTGAGTTCTCATACAAAATGAAAGCATTCTGTTTCTTTCTCAAAGTAGTTCCCCAGGTAGCTGCACTAAAAACCAGAACAACACAAAAAATATCACTCTTAAATCAAATAGACATCAGAGAACGTTCATATTTCATAAGGAAGAATTGATAACCAAAGGCTCAGGCTGTCTGTACCTGGAAGCTGTTTTTTCACCAGGGAGTTGTGTTATCACAGGCAAGTCTGAGGTTGCAAAGGAACTGTTTACTCATAAGAGCAAGATGGATGAGTTCAGTAGATTGCATTATCATGTTTGAAAGCATTAGATTACTTATTATACTTGTTGAACTTAGTTGTAGTAGGTTCCTCAATGCTCTGATTCTTCTGCTGCCTTTCTAAGGTCTTTGCATTTTCAGCGTTGCTATGACAGGGACTACTGTGAGTAAGGAAAGAGACTGTTTTCTTTTAATACAGTCTCCAGGTAATACAATAACTTACTAACAAACAGAACTTTGATCATTGCAACAGTACCTCAACAAGCTTAACTAGAAAACAAAAGCCTAGCAAATAAAACAAAAATGCACAACTCTGAATAGTTAAAGCGCTCATTTAATAATAACATGTAGATCTTACAGTTTCTGCATCACGATCCAGGAACTAATGCCACCAAAGACTGTATTTTTTTTCTCCTAAAATGTTTCAAATAGTAATATTTGTATTTATACCTTTGGCTGCTCTTTTGATAACTGCTAGACACACTTCATAGTCTTTGTGTTAAGCCACTGACATTTCAGGATCAGCTATTGTTGGAGAATATGAGTGAGATAAGGAGTAGAATTATTATCACAGATGTTTCTGTCAAACTGTGTTCAAGTGTTTTCACAGGTACTTTGTTCTCAATTCAGACTTAAAACATCCTTAAATTTTTCTGTGTACCTGTGTATAAGAAACAGAACAGCGTGTTAAACCATCACTACCAAAAGGGATGATGTCATAGGTATTTTAGCCAAAATCATGGGCAGTGTATTGTCACATGTTTGAATGCTGCTTTGCATTTATTTCCTACAATTTTTGACACAGACTGTGAAGCATATATTCATTACGTAAAATATGTAATGTGAAAACACAATATAAATCAGTCAAGAGCAATTTAAAGTATGTAACAAGATCTTTATTTGGGGATAATCAGATTCTTGAGTTTTTTAGTTTTGGTAACGTTCATTTGAGTTGAATATTTGTAGGAGGAGTAAATATCTATTTGGAGATGGTATCTTCAGTCTGGTTTACTGAACATAATGGAAATCCTTTAATTATTTCCAAGAAATCAGGAGTTCTACCTCAAATACTGCACATACTGATGCTCCACTAAAAACTTTCAATGTCCTTTGCAATAGGTGCTACATCAGAATTCATGCAAACCTGTTCCCTAGTGTTAAAAATGGGCAAAACCTCAGCGATACTGGTGAAGCCTAAGGGAATAAAACCCGGTATATCTTCATGAGGGGTATGATGTCAGGATAGCAGCTTCAAACACCTGGAAAAATGCAAGATACTAATTATTTGACAAAATTCAAGAGAACGTTAAAATGAGGTCCGTATAAAAGGTGCCAAGAACTTGGAAATTAGGTAGGTAAAAGTAGTTTAATTTTGAGGTTCATACTGAATTTCTGAAAAAAAAAAAAAATCAATCACATGACTAAAGTACAAAATAAAAAGAAATATATTAAAACTATAATAAAGCAAAATAAGGACTATACAACTAAATACTATAACTCAATGATTTTTTCTGTTCTATGAAAGTGTGATGCTTTCAATATTTGTGGGGTTATTACAATTTTAATAATTTAATTATTATTACCAAGAGATCATCAAGGTTAATAGTGTTTTTTATAGCACTCTTTGTTTTAAAATAGCTGGACATAAACAGATTGAAAACTTAATTCTTCAGTTAGCTGCAGTCTGCAAAATCAGAAGAATTAACCATCTTCTGTAAGGAAAGAATATGTGATTAGAGTCTTCCTTTAAGTGTATGTCCAGTTCTAAAAAGGAAACAACTTCATTTTTTCATCTTAATTGGGATTAAAGATGAAATTTGAAATGTTCACATCTCTCAGGAGAATACTTTCTTTTCTAAAAATTCTGATCTGAATTGTGCAGTGGAGTCCATAGCTCTCCATAAGATCATTCTCTGTATGCTATTCACATCCTGAATTATGCAAACTTGCAAGGGAAGGAGGAAAGCAATACAGAGAAAATGTTTAATGTTCTACAGATTGCTCCACTTGCTAATTTTTTCAGTAACACAGATTACACTTTTACATTTCTACATTTACTCTTCAGAACACTGCATGTGACAGATATGATATAGCACACCAGAGAGTTTCTAGTGTTTCATGTTTGATGAAAAAGGCACAAAAGATAACGGAAATGAAAAGCACAGTTGCTAATGCCAGCATGAAATTTTGAGCTGTATGGGGCAGGACAAGAATATGATAAGGTGTGCCACAATACAAAAAAACATTTATATTGAGAGTTTTCTAATTACTTTATGTTTATCTAATCAAAACAAACGTTGCTGGAAGAGCTCAAGTAGAACAGAAATGATTATTCTTCAAGTCTCGATGCTGAATATAGGTATCTAAATCTTCAGTTAAACTCTGAGAGAGTATATCAAAATAATTGCCTCATTGCTTCAGAGTTTACTGAAGGAAACAACATAAGAAAAGTCTCAGTCATATGATAAATAAATACCATTGCATTTAAAATCACCAGAATTGTCCTTTCTAGGAGATTTGGAAGACTGTAACAGGAAAATAATGATTACTCATAAAAAGAAAAATGTTTGGTTGATGCAGAAATATCTGCAGACTGTACATAGTTGAGTTTCAAAAGAGTGCAAGATGGAACCAGTTGTAAAAATCAATTACAGCTTGGATCAGTATTAATTCTACTTAATTTGTTTTAAAGACAACCCAGGGAAAAGAATCAATGTAAACTGAAGTGTGCCTTATGATGGTTTTGCTAATACCTTGGAAAAATCTATTTATCCAAAATAGGCTGTAGGAACTGACTTGTACACAGTACACTATCTGCAGTCTGGTCATTAGTATGTTAAGAAGACCTGTTGAGTATATATATGTTTAATGAATAAGGGAAGTTGTGCAGTGACCTTGCTTTGGGTTTAATTACAACGAATTAATTGTTTGAGATGGGTAATGAATGAGGGATTTTAAAGCAAGATATGAAAGCTAGGATAGAATTTTAAGCAGGTTGGTCATACATAGAGGTGAGGTTTATTGATCAGGCATTGCTTATAGATTTGAAATGGCACTTCTATATCCTAACATGAAGGGTTAGTCTTTGACAAAAGTGAACTTGGTAAATACTCCACAGAACTGGATAGAAATAAGACCCATGCACCAAAATATGTCTAAATTGACTAAATCATTTTGCTATTTTGTTTATATGACAATGCACTTTTTCATCCTTTTCTGGCTATGATTTAGTTTTGCAGCTATTGCTGTGCTTCATATGTAGTCACACACTGTTTTATACGTAGCCAAACAGATCCACTGGACTGACTGCAAACTTAATTGAATGGATTCACAAGCAGCAAATCAAATCACTTGCTATAGTGCTTTTAATGTTTGAAAAGAAATATGTTACACTACTTTCATTTTGCTGAACTGTTTGTTTTACTCTGTGTCTTCTTATTGTTCTGTTGGAATGCTTTAGTATACTCACAGTGGGATGAACTTGGCTTTGGTTTTGCATATTTTGTTTTAAAGTGAGGCTACTCCACTGATTACTGTACCACTAAATTAGAAGAGAGCATAATCCCCACAGTTTAATACTGTGTTTTATTTTAAAACTGTATTTCAAAGAATCCTTACAGTAAATAGATCTGCACTACCAATAGGTTGTATATCATCTTAGTCTGCTTTGCTACTACAGCCCTGCCTTGGCAGCAGGGTTGGACTAGATGATCTCCAGAGGACTCTTCTAACCCTAACAATTCTGTGATTCTGTGACACCTGTATGTGATCTAGTGTTAAACTAGCTACTGAGGTATTTCTCTGTTCCATGATGGGATTAGCAGCCACAGCTGGTATACTTAAAATGCAACACTTACTAATTTTGTCTTGCATACACAGACATTTAGACTAATATATGATCCTACGAGAACAGCAGTTTTAAATAGGAGGATGTAATTTTGCAACTTTTTATGGCTGGTCTAGGAAATTCTCCTAATAGGGCTTTGTACCGAATGGCTTGTAACACAGGTTTGAATGCAACATAATTTTATTTTTAAGAGCTTTGGGTAATTATCCATTATCCAGTTATTGTTGCTAATTCTGCTATAAGTTCCATTATATCCAGTAAAACCTATACGTAGTGTGTAATACTGGAATGCATTTGAACAAATGTGTTGTGCTGTTGACTTCTTTTTTTTCACCTGAATTTTTGGAGTACTATCTAACTGAGCTAAGCAAATACATTGCATGATTAACTCATTAATTTTGCTATTCCTGTATTTGCCAAATCACTGCTTCTCAAATATATCCATTATTCAAACTTATGTGGGAATTTATTAGGTGAATAAATCTTCATCTCTAGACAACTTTTTATAGAAGATTATCAATATTACCAATTTACATTGGGTTTATTCTGCTTTGCAATAGATAAAGACATTCTAACATGACTCGCAAATTTTTATTTTTAAACAAATACCAAACTGAGTTTTCTTAGTCCTGAAATTCAGAGTGACAGTTTTTGTTTACAGTTTCCCATTCTTTGGATGGAACCAAAAATGAAACCATTTGTGATTCACTTCTCAAAGTTTCTCTTTTGCTTCTTTCATTTTGAACAAAATCTAGCTGAGTGCTTTCCAGGAAAAACAAACAAACAAACAAACAAAAAAACAGATAAAACATGAGGTGATCTCTTTGTAGCTCTTTTTCCTTTCCTCAGTATTCTATATACTGTTTTTTTATCCATTCTCTGTCTCTAGCCCTTCCACTTGTTCTAGAAATTTAATTCTGTTCTCCTTTCCTCCTTCTCACCTCCTTTCTTTCTACTCTTTAACTCTTTCTTTTGTCTCTTAAGTCACTTCTTTTTATTTCTACTTCCTGTACTCAGCTGTCCAGAGAACCTTTTTGTCTATGATCTTATCCTGCCATTTAATGTTTGGTTGTTCCATCAGTGTTTCTCTCAGGAAATATCCTTTCCTAGGAATATAACACTGAGTCCTGTGTTTCTGTGCTTCAACCCCATGTCTTCTGCCCCTGTTTTTAATATTGACACTTCAATATTTGTTGTTAGTCACTTTACCTAATCCACACCTCTCTGCCTATATCACAACTTCAGTTTTTTTCTCTATCACCCCTCAAGATTGTGAAAGACACCAATATATTGTGAGTAAAATACTTCCCATAGGAAATATGCTACTAGTTGCAGAAGACTAAATTTATGTTGCACATGATTGCAGGTGGAGTAAGGACAGGCTTTCTGGGTTTATTCACCTGGTTCCTGCCTTGAAACTTGACTTCTGTCTCTTTGCTGCTTAGTGAATCACTAAGAACAAACACTTCATAGGTGATTAGCAATTCATATGCCCAAAGAAAATAGCTTTTGCAAGCAGACATTGTCTCACCCATATTTATTCACTGAACAAAGAGCTTCTGGAGAAAACCAGTTGTGGTGTGTGTGAACAGAAATTGTGCTAGAATGTAGATGCTTACAGATATGTGCAAATTGACTATGCATATTGCACATGCATTTCAAACCTGGTGATTTATTTAGCAACGTACTAGTCTTTTCTTAAATCTTGCTAGTGTAACTTTATATGAATATCACTTAATATCTTAAACATTTATACTTCCAAGTAGCACCCAATGTGTTTTTGCAATGTGCACTATGTACTGTGTAAATCTTTGAATTCTGAAACTTTAGAACGATATTGGCTTCCTGGCTGAAAACAAGTAAATTACTTAAAAGAGATGCAAATGTAAAAGTGTGGCATGTATTTTGATCCTGTGTCAAAATATTGACAGTCTAACTGTACTATATGTATCTCTGGACTTTTTAGTGAAGTAATATGGTGCTTGTATATTCCGTAGCACACACTGAGCAAGTGAGCACAGCAGGGGTATTTTACAGAGACTATAAATAGTTTTCCTCATTCAATAGTATTGGATTATATCAGGTAAGCAGGACCATTCATGCTAAGAGGCATGCATACTGTGATTTTTCTGAACTCTCTCTCTAAAGTTCAGTTGTGTGTCTTTTTCTATTATACTAAAATATTAGATCATCACAACTGATGACTTGTAATCACCTCTTTTAAAGTGACATGCTGATTGATAAGGCAGGATTATCATGTGATTAAGAATGAATAAGAAATGGGAAACTTCTGTTCCCAGCAGTGCCCCAGATTTCTGTTGTGACTGCTTAAACAGCTTAGCCTTTCAGTATTCTTTTCCCCATTTAAACAAAAAGAGGGCATCGTTGTTTTCTTTTCTTGTGGAAATATACAGGAATAATGTCTCCTGTATTTGTGAATAGTAAAGTAATCAGATAAACACAGGATAAACACAGAAATTTCTTTTATGACTTTCAGCAACTTCTTTGTTGTTTCTAAAAGAAACAAAATAAGGTCCTATTTTTTCCTAGCATTTCTTTTCCAAATTTCATTATATTCATATGTGACTAGGTAACCTCTTTGAAACAAATTTCTATGAATTCACAGAAATGAGGAACAAGGACCTACTTGGCCTGTTTCTGACTCCAATAGAAATGACATGAAGGGTATGATAAACCACAAAATAGGTCTTTTAACTGAATATTTTTTGAGCTGTAATACACTGTGTTTTCTCTTTCTTATTTTCTTTTTTTTTTCCTTCTTGTGTAAAGCACTTAGAAAAAAATCTGATTTTCTACATTTAATTGGATAGTATGTTATATGTAATTAAAGATCCATCACTTTAAATTAACTAAGTTTTTCTTGTGAGAGTCAGAGTTTCTAGTGTGACCTATGAAAAAAAAGGAAAATGAAATAAAATTTGTGCAGAATATAAGACTACACCTTTAATTTTTCTCCAGAAACAAAAGTAAATAAGAAATATGAAGATACCCTTTTTGGGTTTTTTTATTAGGATTTGCTGACATGACTCTGCCACACTATCCCTTTTACATCACATCATTACTCTGTACAGGAGCAGTGGTAAAATGGTGGAAAATTAGTTGCAAGGGCAAAAGAAGAGATTAGGACTCAAGGGATGTAATTTCTATTTTTCTTATACGGCTTAGCTTGTTTATTCGTTTGTTTTGTTTGGGGTTTTTTGGGAAGTGGTTGTTTATTTTGTTGTGGGGGTTTTTTTGTTGTTGTTGTTCTGATTCAGACTGGTATAATGTTGTCTGGAAAGACAAAGGAGGATCCTGGCTGAGTAGAACTGTGAACTAACTGATGCGTAGAATAATAACATTGTCTCCCAGCTGAAAAGTTCACTGCATTCTTTACCATATCTACTAGTTGTAATATCAGTATGAGCCTTTGATGAAATTTATCTCTTAAAGAAGTGAAAAATTCTGCAATATCAAAATCAAAAAGACAATAAGCCAGAAGAGTTGCCCAATTTAATATTCCCTGTGCTCTTCTGGGACAAGCTGATTGCTCCCAAGGAGAAACAGGGGGAGATGTGCCTATGAACCTTATTATATTCTCCTCTTGTTCTCTAGAACTGTAGGAAAATGTCTCTTACCCCATGTAGATATCAGAGTTCACAGACCTACCTGCTTCAAAGTGAATAAGTGCATTCTTTGAAGAACTGGTTCCTTTATATTCTCAGTACAACTTTGGATGGAATCAGATATATGATGAAACACATGGCTAGGAGTGAATTAGGCTATGCAACAGTGTATATTAATTTAGACGTTTGTTCCAGTCATGCCATCGCTATTTTAATTGGCTTATTCCCTAGCAAAACCCACTTGAAAAAAAAAGTAATCATGCTTCATCTCCATCACACAGATTTAGGACAAATGCAGGAACTCTCAGATTGTAGGAGAAATTATTCTCTAGTGCTGTAATGTTTAGACAATTCATGGATGCTTATAAACTGCACAGGGCCTTTGAGCACATTTTATGTTTGAGCGTTGTCACAGAAGTCTGCAGGGCTTTATAAAGTTTTTTTTGGTGAGGTTTAATTCCTATAATAATGCATAAAATAAGCAAAAGGATTATACTTATCCATTGCTGCTCAAGGGGATTTTTATTGGTTGGGAACAGGTTATGTAAACTGCAGTGATAGTGAATATTAATTTGCCAACTTGCCTCAGTGTCAAGTTACGTGCATTATTGTTCTGAGTTTGGTGGTAGTGTGTTCTTTAACAAGGTATCAGACAAATCTCCCTGGAGTTTTTACGTGACTTTTACAGGTCACTGCCTCTTGGAAAACACATAAATATGTTAAGGGAAGAGAGACCCTTACAGAACTTTTATAAGGTTCTTGCTATTTTATCCATAAAATTTCAAAAGCTATCCTTTCTGTAAAATAAGTTAAACAACTATTTTCTATTCTATCACAGTCCAACTAAACTCCTAGCTATATGTCTCCAGAAATCACCCATGTGGGACTTTGAGGAAATGAGTTTTAAAATAGAGAATATTCTGTATTACTCGACAGAAATAAATAACGGAAAATGTGTACAGATGTCAGGATGATTACCATAGAAATTCATAGGTAAAAAGTCAAAAATCAAAGTATCTGAATATGCTGGAACCACCATCTTAAAGAGCAAACAAGCCTAATCCAAAGACTTAGACATGCTTGTTAATATATAATTCATATAAATGAAATTTTTCGTGATGGTTTTAATGAACTTTTTAATGCAAAATAGCATGATCTATTTAACTTTATACACATTCAAATACTCAGGATTGAATGAGCAGCCAAATTCTGAAATGTAGAGTTTTAGCTCTTTCATTTGTATCAGTGAACACTTTCAGCAGCAAAGTTTTCTCATTTGGTTATTTGCTTTAAGTGCTCCAGTCAATCGAATGAGGACTGCACAGCAGAATGAAAAAAAAAAGTTTGAATTAATGTTCTTGTTTAAATCTGGCACCAAAGCAAACAAACAAACAAACAAAAAAGAGAACTCTCTCACCCTTTTTACAGGCTCCTTTCTTTGACATGCAATGCTAAGGTTCCCCAGCAGATGCCCTAAGAGATCTCTTATAAACGTAATGACTAAGCACTGAAATTGGGTATCTGCAGCTTTCTCTTTGTGTGGAGGTTTTTTTTTAAATAGAATCTGTATTATCTACTTTCGAGTGGTATTATGCTTTCAGATTTCAGCGATAATGAATAATGAAATTATTTGATCCCAAATGAAGTTGAAAAAAGCTGGATGATAAGAAATTAAATATTTATCCTTATTGCCTAATTATTTTTCAATAGTAATTTTTAATGTGGATATTAATTCTGTAGTGTATTATCTCTTTACTGTTTAATCAGTTGTTACTTTATATTCACAAGATGAGAATGGGGACAATGTCATCTTGTCAGAATTACTACCACTGCAAAGCTGCTACACACTGAAATGAAGTTATACCATTTATTTGATTATAAATAATGAAAAAAATCTACAGATCTAACCTCAGAGTGTAGGCTTTTTTCCCCTCCTGAGTTTACATCTGTTGTTTTGTGGTATAAATTTGAATTATTTTGATGAATTTCAAAGATAGGTTTCTTGTGTGTGAACAATATTGCATATTCCTTTTATTGGAGTCCCTTTGTGAGAACCCACTTTGAGGAGATACGGGAAAAACCTTAATGTGCTTTTATGTTCCTTTTTGTCATTTGGGAGACCTCCTGTGACAGATGGTTGGCACAACCTTTCTCCAAGCCACAAGTAAGCTAATTTTCTTCTATGCCATTTGCCAATGTCTGTCATTCTGGTGCTCGTGATGCCCTGCTGTTATAAAAGCATCAGCCCAGGTCTACGTACGTTCTTGTGCTTTTTGTTCAGGACCGAGTTTATAGTGGATGCATTATCATCTTTCATTAAAGAAACTGAACAGACATTGAGTGAATTAGACCAGTGGAAAATGGGGGAAAGATGTATGTGTCCAAACTTCATGCTGTGTCTGTGCAAGAGAGAGAGATTTGGAGGATTATTCACGCTATCCCATATCAGAGCACCCTGAGAGTTCCTTTGCTGTCATTGACTTCAAGCTAATCAATGATCTTCACCAGTAACAGCTGCACTGAAGGGGCAGCTGCTGTCTTAAAAAAAAAAAAAAAAAAGGCATAATTTGTTAAGAAGTGGAAATTAAACCCTACAAATGGCAGTACTTTGGATTGCATATTTTGAAATAGGATTTCATTACTGCTTGAATCTATCAGTGCTTAAAACTATTTTTATTATTAGGCTACAAATGGAAGTGTGTTTAAAGTGCTGCATATTCTTCATTCAAAGGAAAAAAATGTGTTTTTTTAGTCTTGTTTACTATGTTGTAACTGTCAGGTTAGTTGGGACAACAAATCAATTAGTACTTGGTAGTATCTGATTTTTATATCTTTAATTCTTCAGTAAGTATTCCTGGGAATGTTTTTCCCAATTTGAATGTTGAAAGACACATCACAGAAAAATAAATTGAACTTGCAGGTGGTACGGGGTACAAAGCCATACGGAAGCCACTGAAATAATCTGAAGAGTGATTAACAGTGCAAGTTTCTGAAATTTCATATTTTTTTCCCTTACTGATTGTTAATACAAAATCCCAAGCACGAATTAAAAAAAAAAAATAGCTTTAGAAGTGCTATGAGTAGAAAAACCAAGAAAAGAAAAATAGTCACTTCTGAAATACTATCTTTACTCTCTAATTCTGCATTTATTTTGCATGCAATGCTGTTTGCAAGGAATGTAACTCCTTCTCCAGAATTATTTGCTGTAGAAAAGGAGATAAAAATCAGTCAAAGAAAGTGACTGTTGTTCTAACTTTAGGGAGTTATGGATAGGCTTTAAAGTATGAGAGCATATGTTTTGGACAATCCTGGGTTTGGGCTGCTAGCTGAAGTTAAAACACAACATGGACAAATACTGAATGGGTTGCTAAACAACTTTTGCCACGTGTTATATGCATTAACTTCCCTTTAAAATGTTGAGACTTTGGTCTTCTGTTTGTCTTAAATAAAATTTTCTGCTGTATTGGATCTTCAATTAAGCAGCATCTGATAAATACAACATAGGGAATCTTTGTTATTAATACCTATAGCCTTAAAAACATAAACCAGCTTTGAAGTTCCTCTGTGTTTCTCCTCTTTACAAGAAAACATCAGTACTCGCTGCATGTGTTCTGCTTTGCCCAATGGCAATGTTTCAAATACGGTAATTGGGGTAGAAAAATAAAAACCAAGCATGACTGATTGTCAAGAACATGAGACCTGAGTATACCAAACTGAAAATTGTGTGGCATGCTCTATGGGATCTGTAAGATACCATCATAAAGTATCCAAATTAAGGTTATGGAAAATAGAAACATACCACCAAGCAGCAGCAGTCTCTCTGGACTAACAATTAATGGCTGAACACAGCATAAATTCTTCATTAAAGTAGTGTATATTGGTTTGCATTACATCAAGTGAAGTAATATCCCAGTGCAATACTCTGTGGATGAAAATATTTGAACTGCTAAAAATGATGATGTAATGCATGGGTCACAAAAAAATAATTAAAAAAATTAATTCATTATGATATTTTTTTGAGTGTGTAAAAATAGTGTCAACACTGAACGAAATGGAGCTTGTAAATAGTATCCGTTTAGCTGAAGACAGATGTCAGGATATGAACAGGTAAAGTTTATTTTCCAACTATAGTCTATGATAGTTGATACAGATCTAAATTAGAGAAAAAATTAGATAGAAAGTATTCACTACAAATACATTAAAGTAATTTTAATTAAGTATAAGCTTTTAAATTGAATATCACAGAGAGTGGACAAAGATGAAAGATAAGCATGATCAGATAAACACTCTCAAAATTGCAAGAATGCCAAGATACGTTAATATATTACTCTGTTGTATCATTATTTAGTCTCAAATTTAGGAGTCCAAGTCTTCCCAAAATACAGAGATTTTCAGATTTTTTTGAGGGTCTTCCATGTGCTATTTTTGGGGTTATTTTTCTACTAATTTGCAAAGCCAAGCAGTAAGTTATGGTCTGCCAAACCTTTCATAATTTGATAGATTTCCTAACTACTTCATTAATTGGGTTATATAAAACATTCATGTAATTGTTGATTGTTTCATGTACTTTCATAATGGCAAATGAGAATGAATGTGCAAGATCCCTGTTCACCCTTACAGTGTCTCAATTTCCTCTCAGTTTTGAAGAAGTTGGTTTTGGGTTTACCTCTGTCCCACGGGAGTTTCTGGTGCAGCTGTGCTAGTAGACTCAGAATCAGTTTTGTACAACAGAAATTGTCATTAAGGAGTGGAATTTTATTCTGTCTGTCTGTCTTTGCAAAGAACCTGACAGGGCTTAAGAGAAAAAACAGGGGAGAAGTAAAATTACAGGGGTTCAGAAATGCTATACAGATGCCAGCCAAGCTGCCTTCCTGATAACTGGCAAGTGAAAGGAGTTTGGTCAATGCAAGTCTGGTTTATCGGGCTTTATATTCTACACTCTGTGTGTCAAAGTTAATAATGTTTCTTCTTGCAGTGGTTTGACCTAATTAGCAGTCCAGTAAGAACTGCCCTACAAAATAGTAACAAACTAATGCAATCCAACTTATCCCATTTCCTGTGTTAACTAGTTCAGGTTTTTAGGTTTTACCTAGTTCTGTTTCTCACTACAAATTTATTCCACATGTCGCCACAAGTGTAATTAACCTAGAAAGCTGATGTACGTCAGAGCAGCTGACCTCTGTCTGGCTTTACCCTAGTCATGGGTGATTTAAAGACAGTTTAATACTTTAATCTGTAATGTATTTTCCCAAAAGGCACGAAATAGGTAACCTATAATGGTATGATGAGTAGATACTTAATTTTCATAATGATTTCACATTGAAGATGAAGTAGCTACTCTTTAGAAGTGGTGGAATGGGTAGTAAATTAATTTAAAAGTAATAAATCAGATAACTAAACCTGTTATCTCACAATAAAGCAGACTCAAGTGAGACTACTGTTTCTTTGCTTGGCTTCACTTAAACATATTTTTAATTTTTTAAGCCATTAGCTTCCAGTTGGAATTTTTGTTTTGTTTGTCTCTGTTCATCCAAAGGTACCTCTTTCCCTGCTTATAAACAGAGCATGTAATTAATGGTCTTATCTCAAGGTGATTTTTTTTTCCCCTGTATGTTTTTCATAACTAAATTATGATTCCCAGTAACACGTCACTGTGTCTGGCGTGGGCTACCAGCGAGCTCTGCCTCGACACTCAACGCACTGAAATTTGGTATGGACAGTAGGGATTACCGGCCACAGGATGTGAAAAGCCTCCAGCACGCTTGAGCTTTCAGATAGCCCGCTGATATATTAAAGCTTATAAATATTGCATAACACCCACCCTGCCTGAAAGCGGGCGAGCACAACAACCCTCTGTGCTTGGGCGAGGAACCACTCGCTGTTTTTTCACAGCAGTTGCTCTTCTCGCCGCGGCGGCCGCGCTGCCATCTGCCCGGGGCGATGGGTGCCGCCGCCCGGGGACGCGGCTCTCGGGGGGACAGGGGGAAGGAGGTGGGAGGGGAAGGCCGGGGAAAGAAAAGGAGAGGTGAGACGTCCCCGCGGAGGGGAAGCCAAAGAGGGGGGAGAAGGGGAACTCTGCCGGGGCAACACGCCCCCTGCACACCCCCCCCCCCCCTCCGCTTCCCCCCGTGGAGGGCGGGGAGCCCTCTGGCGCGAAGGGGTGGGGAAACGCGAGGCGCTGTATTTTCCTGTCCCATGAAAAAAATTAATCAAAAATAAAAACAATAAAAAAAAAAAGGCAAGGGGGAGTCTGTAGGCGCGGGTGAGTCGGGGCGGGGCGGGGGGCGGTGCGAGCGGCGGGGCCGTGAGGGCGGGGCGGCTCCCGGCGCGCGCGGCGGCGGCGGTGGGGCGGGCGGTGCTGTCCGCGCGCGGCGGTGCTGAAGGGCGCGCGCCCCGCGCCGCCTCGCGCCTGCTCCGCGCGCCCGCCGCTGCTCCGGCCGGGAAAAGCGCCGCGCGTGCCGCGGGAACTGCTGCGAGTTCTGCTCCGGACCGGTGCCTCCGTCCCTGGATCGCTCTTGGCTTTGTTAAAGGAAGAAGTGTGCCTCTCTTTGCGATTTTGCACGGGGACCCGGCGAGCTGGGTTTTTCTTTCTTTTTTTTTTTCTTCTTCTTTTTTTTTTTTTTTTTTTTTTTCCCCCCCTGTGGATTTTAGTCACTCTGGGACAAGGTAAGCAGCATTACCAATACCTATCTATCTATCCGTCTGTATCTCACAGAAATGGGTGCCAGATGGGATGGAGAAGCTGAAATTAAAGGCAGAGCAAAGTTGGAACCCTGTTAGGTCGGTGTAGGGGGTGCAGTTTTCAGTGAAAAGGGCTCCGTGAACAAAAGATGAATCTGAATGAGAAGTTGAGAGGCTTATTTGTATTGAAAACTGTCTCTTAGGGTAACGTTTGGATGTTTGAGATTATTTGCTTTTTTTTAGAAATCTTGAATATTATAAAAATGTCTCAAAAGACATTTCAGAACCTTCTTTGTATAAATGCTGCTTTTGGGGGACTAGACAAGCTCTGATTGATTCTGTCTAGGGGAAGAAGGGATATGTGAGGTCATTCTGGGAAGTAGAGAGTAAAGTAGGAATTAAAGAGGATTTAGAAGCATAGCCCCATGTTGCTCTGTGTTCTTGTGCGTGCCTGTATGCGTCTGTAACAGAAGGACGGTGATACCTTGTTACTCGACGAACAATTCAGCGCTGTAACACCGCGAACTTGTGGAACAGCACCTTTATGAAAGGGATCATCACCACCTCTGCCTCCAAGGTCAATGTGCTCTGTGTGTGTCCGTGAAAGTTGCGGATTTTTTTTCCTTTGATGTTGGCTGAACATCAGGCCTGCTTCCAGGCTGCAGCTAGGCACAAATGCAAATCTTGTATTTAATAATACTGTATTATGTTGCATTTCTAGGACTGCTGTTGTCAGTAATTGAATAGAAAGGAGAAATGTGGGCAGATGAAATGTTCTTTCAGCACTGTTTAACCTTTCACAAGCTTGGTAAGGAGCTCTGCTTCAGAGAGGAGTTTGCTGCTGCCTCTGTGAGAGTTGTCAGAGTTGTGCACATGCAGAGCTGAGTGCCACACAGGGATTTCTGCACACGCGGAGCTGAGCGCCATGCAGGGATTTCTGCACACGCAGGGCTGAGCACCACACAGGGATTTCTGTCTGAGATTAAGGTTGATTACGGAAGGAACAGGCTGCTGCTGGTAGTCAGTGCTACTGTGATAGTTGAACAAAACAAGCAGGCAAATGAAGTTCCCACCTTGTATTTTTTAGGATTATTGTATCACTTCAAACTCCTGTGGCTGTGATAAATTTTCTTGGGAACTGGGACCTAAACCACAAGTGTTTCTCTACTCAGTTGTCCTGCACAAGTTGTAGTAACTGTGAGCATAAGATAACCTTTGCTGATGAGATGAAGCTGATAAAAAGAGGCTGTTTCATAGTGTTGTAGCTCCTTTTTTTTTTTTTTTTTTTTTTTTTTTTTTTTTTTTTTTTTTTTTTTTTTTTTTTTTTTTTTTTTTTTTTTTTCTCTGTTCCTGCATAATTTACTTAATGTTAAGGTTGGTTGTTTATACTCTAGCTGATAAAAAGCACACAGTAAAAAGACAACCATCGGGCAGCAGCACAGAGCTACTGATGAGTAAAATTGAAAGCAAGCAAATTAAGGAGAAAGTTGTTTTGATTGTCAAGGCTTTCATTACATTTGGGTAGAATTAGGAATTATGTTTTACTGTTCTATCCCTCTGCCCCTTCCTCTCTCTCCAATCATAAAATAACTATTTCTTTCCTCTTTTAACATTAGGGAAAGTTTATTACAGAGCACTTGCACTGCTTACAAATCTTCATTAATTGTCCACCCATCAATTAGGACAACTCTTATCATGTGTCACTGATGTGAATATTAATTTGCTTTGAAATGTTTTGATATAATTTTGAATTATGCTTTTTAATGTATGGAGATTCAGGATGCTTACTTTCTAAAGTAGGCATTACAAAAATATTCTGAAAAAGTTATTTTGAATCATGTAGCGTAGACAGTACAATAACTGAGGGGAACCTCACTCCCAGCAGAATAACCCCCAGCCCACTGATTATGTGGCTGAACTTTTGATGTTTATACAGGGCCTGAACCTGCAAATCCTTGTTCAGTTGAGTAGTTTCTATTCATACGCATAGTCCTGTTAACTGGAAAAAAGACTATCTCCATCATTACATAATTAAAAGTCATTGACCTTGCTGAGATCAGTCATTTTGCCAGCATCAATCAGATGATAAACTTTGATGCTAAGACATTAATCCTGTGCTTTTAAGTTTATGTCTTATACCTGATTTTATTTTCTATGTAATGTTCTGCCTTTATTCGTATTAGGCTGCTTTGTTTTATAAATCATGTTTTAAAAATGGAGATTTTAAATGGTTTGTAGATTCAAAAGGGAGCAAAATGGCACTGCTTTTTTTTCAACAAAATGGTGTTCTAAATATACATATAAATCCAGTGTGGTCCATAGCCTTTTTGGTCACTGGTTCTAATTAGAAAAATTCTGTCTTCAGTAATAAACTTTCTTCAAACATATTTGTAAACTTGTAAGGATATGTTTTGGTATAAAATGCAGTTCCAAGACCCTTAACACCAACACACAAAAGGTGAAAAAACCCCACGTTAATGACCTGCCAAACAGCTGACTGCAGAACTAATGCAGAATAAGGGAAGAGTTTTGTTATAAAAACAGGATTCAAGGAATCTCCCTGTATAAAGAGCTACCTTACTTGTGCTGAGCAAAATAACCAAAGATGTGGGTATGAGGGAATATACCTATAACTGTTAAAAACATCAACATATGCACAACCTGTCAGGGTTCCAAAACTTACTTTTAAAAGTGGATCACTTGGTTATTTGCTGGGTCATGGCCTTTGACAGCAAATGGTAATCAGTAAGAGCCCAAATGCTGTGGTTGCTCAGTTGTAGGTGTCTTCTAGACTTACCTAATCATGTCAGTGTGTCATTCAGCTTTTTTGCGTGTGAGTTTATCCAGTAATCCTCAGTATTTGTTTAAAAAAGCAAAGATATTTGATTTTAGAAGAAAAGAACTGTTACAATCACACAAATTATGTCTTTAATAAATACCCAACTTTTGTTTTCCTTACACAAATGCATGCTGTTTACGACTTTATATAACATTCTAGAAAATGTAAATTTTGTGTCACTCTTCTCTGATTTTTAGAGACCAAAATAGTAATGAAAACAAGGCTCTGCTGAGTTTTGTTAGTTATAAACAAAAATATAAAAGTGGAATTCTAATAGGAATAGTTCTGACTTATAATGAATCTGAACTTGGCTTTGATTTCTCAAAGGTAACAGGTCAAATGAAATTTAGGAATTCAATTCTGAATATTTGTCTCAAATCTGGCAAATATTATGGGAAAATTCTGGACATTAGATATTACAGGAGTGAATCACTGGCTCAAGGGGAAGCAATGAATCAAATGCCACTCTTGACTTTGTTTTTCAGGCTTTCTAAGTAAAGTGGGACAATAATCATTAATTATTTAGTGTAGCTTGGCCTATTATGGTACTTAATTTTAAAGTAAAATAAATTGATTAGCAAGTTTGTTTGTAAATCTGTTTAATCCCATTTTTCACTTCAAGTTTGTTTTTTTTTTTCTCTTATGAAGCATAGGGAATAGCTGTCAGCAAATAAAAAGATTGGAAACTTGTTTGCATAAGATATTATACATATTTAATATAACGTGCTTTTCCATGCCTCTTGGTAGACAGAAAAGACAAAGAACAAATTTATATTACTAGAAGAGCAATAAGCTGAAATTTTTCTCTGTGGTAAAGAGACATTGAGAAGGCTGTGGGTTGACCAAGAGTTGTAAATATTGCTGTGTCAAACTTCCTCTTACACCTCCAATATCAAGGATTTCTAATGCCCAGGAAAAAAATATTCAAGAGAAATCAAATCCACAGGCTCATTCTGTTTTCTGCTATTTTACAAGATCTTTCTTTATGTTTTGGGTTAGCTGAGTAACCTCTACTTATAAAATCCTGTCTACTAGAAGGTACCTTCTTACATTTATTAACAGATGTGTCTTCATTCAGATGGACCAATGCAGATCAAGAATTTTCTGTACAGTTATAGTGACAGAACTACTACAAAAATGCTCCCTAATTGCCAGTATGTCTCATTTCCTATATACCATTGTTACTTCTGTTTCTATTGGCTAAATGTACTCGCCAAGACAGGTTACTGTGATCTAGCCAGGTATGGACCTTACCAAGTGGCTATGGGAATGGCTTGAAAATATGTATTTGTTGTCTATTTTTAGCTTTTCTTGATAGCAGTGTTTATGCAGGTATTTACCCTTACTACCCTATTCAAGTAATCACTCTTTTTAGCGTACACTACGTGTAATTAGTGGTGAATTATTTGGCTGCATTGCTAAGTTGTGCAAAACTTAAGAAAATAAGAAGTTCTAAAGAGTTAAAAGAGGGGAGAGTTGGCAAAGCTTGCACTGACTGCTTGAAGTAGGTTGAAGTTCACAGTTTATTTGCATTTGAATTAACTGAGGTTGGTGTCCAACAGTGCTTTTCAGAGCAGACTTCAGAAAGACTTTTTTGTCTAATAAAGTTCTTGAAAATGTTAGATGGAAGATGAAGGATATTTAAAATACTTCTTTCTTTTCCTGACAGGGAGAGCTTTTTTCTCATTTTACTCCAAGTGAGGCTTATTGTAATCTGAAATATTTTTACCACTGAATAGGCGGTCTTGTGCTAAAAGCCACTATCATTTTTAGATCAGCATACTAAAAACTTTCTGAAAGTATTTTTAGTTCCTTCATACAAAATTTCTTAATATCTACAAAAAGAAATAAAATAATCTGAAAATAGCTCATAACTTTAATCAGATAAAATGTTATTCATTAGTGAAAATGTACTTTTATTAAATGATAGGAACTTCTAGATTATTACTTTACATACATTTGCCTCCATAGCGAAACAAAATGTTTTAGAGTCCTTCTGCATTGTAACTCTGAACTATACATATTCCCATTATTATAACAAAACTTTGTCTTCCTACATAATACTTAAGTCACTATACTTCTAATCACATTTAAATAAATGAATGAGCAATGAAACAAAAGCAGGTAGACCATTCTTACATGATGGGTAGAGGAAATAAACTTTGTTTTCAAAGAGCTTCAAAGTTTAATATTTCAAGTTCTATTTTTTTTAAAATATATTTTCTTATGTAAACTTTACTTAAAACATCACCATAATTGATAATATATGTTATTTATGAGTTTTATTAAATTTTGTCAAACATAATTGCTAGCAAAGGAGAAAAGCACTTTCACATCATTCTGGTGCAATTGAAATCTTAATTTGTAATAAGTGCAACTTTTGATTCTGTTACAGACTGAATATACTGCATACTATTACAATTCTATAAGTAACTGAGGACTGTATTTGATGACAGTCATGTCCTTCCAGTGACAGAAAAGACTAGTATCTACTTTCTGAGAACAAGCTTTAGGGTAATGGAAAGGTAAATGCACATGAATGAATGACCAGTTCACAAATGCCTATCTTTTAGAGTTGCAGAGTCCAAATTTTTATTAGTACAGCAGAAAATAACCTATTGTACCTAAGTAAAAGACAAGATGGACCATGTTGGTTTTGAAAATGCTTTTTGCATTTATCTTTTAAGAAAAAGAGAATTTTTTTTGTCACATTTTGTGGGGGTTTTTGTCCCTTCTGCATCATCATTTCTAGCAGAATCTATTTTTTCCCTCCTAAGGGTCTGTTTTCAGTCTTGAATCAACAAAAAGCAGAAGCTTTTAAAAGACATGAAGTTTGTACTGTATCTTGGTAACTATTCGCTTTTTATGAAAGATTTGAGATTGTTGAACCTGTAGAGAGAAATCTGAGTGAGGTACCTTTGGTAAAGGCAGATATTCTCAGTGTTTACCAGGTATTACTCAGGTCTGGGAAATGAATGCTCAGAAGGCTGTCAGAAAGATAGTATCAGTGCAAACTCTGATATTATCAAAGAAAGAATGATTTGGGTTGGGAGGGATCTTAAGGATCATCTAGTTCCAACCCCCTGCCATCAAAAGGGACACCTTCCACTAGACCAGGCTGCCTAAAGTCCATCCAATCTGGCCTTGAACACTTCCAGGGATGGAGCTTCCACAGCTTCTCTGGGCAACCTGTTCCAGTGCCTGACCACCCTCATAGTGAAAAATTTCTTCCTAATACATGTAATCTAAACCTGCCCTCTTTAAGTTTAAAACCATTTTCCCTTGTCCTATCTCTGCAAGCCCTTGTAAAAAGTACCTCTCCATCTTTCTTGTAGGCCCTCTTTAGGAACTAGAAGACTCGGTCTCCAGCAGGGCCACATCCTTATACTGGTGTTCTCAGAGCTAGATGCAGTACTCCAGGTGGGGTCTCGCAAGGACAGAATGGAGGGGGAAGAAGCACCTCCCTCGACCTTCTGTCCACAGTCCTTTTGATGCAGCCCAGGACACAGTTGTCTTTGTGGGCTGCAAGTGCACATTACTGGGTCCTTCTCCCCCAGGCTGCTCTCAATATATTCTCTGCCTAACCTATATTTGTGCTTGGGATTGCCCTGACCCAGGTGCAGGACCTTGCACTTGGCCTTGTTGAGCTCACAGACCCACCTTTCAAGCCTGTCAAGGTTCCTCTGGATGGTATCCCCTCCCTCCAGTATGCTGACTGCACCACCTGGCTTAGAGTCATTGGCAAACTTGCTGATGCACTCGATCCCACTGTTCATGTCACTGACAAAGGTGTTAAATAGCACTGGTCCCAATACCAACCACTGAGGAACACCACTTGTCACTGGTCTCCACTTGGACATCAAGTCATTGACCACAACTCTGGGTGTGACCATTCGGCCAATTCCCTGTCCACCAAGTGGTTCACACATCAAATCCATTTGTCTCTAGTTTAGATAAATAACTTAAATTAATGAAATTTAAATTAAATTTAGTTATTTATTAAATAGTGGCATCTTAATTTGACAGTAAGCTCTTCTTTTCTCTCCACTCTGTTTCAAGATGAAAACATAGGTTCAGATCATCATCTGTTTTTGCAGTGGAAAGGCCACAGAAAAAGAAGAAATTCTCTTCATGACAGTACGTTTGGTTTGTCCTTGTAAAATGGAATTAAGTTGCATAGGTACTGCCTCTCCTTGCAACAGCCAAGGTTAGCCATAACCTCAGCTTCAGAGAGAAATCGATGTTTTTAATCTTGAGGGCTGATTTTTAAGTTGAAATACAGTTCATCGCATTGCTGTTCTTCCATATTATCAAGTACTTTGACAGAGGTAATTCTTATTTAAAATAAACTACAAGACACACAGCACCAGGTTAACATATTTTGATGACTGATTATATTTCTTATTTATTTCCTATGCCTTTTAAGGTGAATGAATCTTAGCAAGTATAGTGGAGAGTTAAAAATATTATTTTTAAAATTTGTTAGTCCTCTAACATACATGTTATGTTTCTGTCTTCCATTTATACTACTTTATATTCTCATGTAATTCAAAAATCCAGCAATAATTAGTGCTATGGTAGTATTTCAACACAAAGATTATATTTCTTTTTTAGATTTTATGATTTTTTGCTCAAGGCTGCTTTTGATAAGTTGTAATATTCTGTAAAAAAAATTCTACACATTGATGCACATGGGCAGATTTAGTTCTTTCCTTGGGACACTGAAAATAAAAACCATAATTAACATCACTCCTGAGATTTAACTTTTGTCTTACGCTAATTATTTTTTGAACTGAAGACAGTTTTTCAAGTGAATTTAAACAGTGTTGCTTAGCTGTAATTGCATTTTAGTCTACTGTCTAATAATAGGCTGATTCTTCTATTTTATGCTTGGAGAATTATTGTCACAGAAATATTTCAACAGTCTACCTTTGTATGTTCTTGTTGCAGTCAGTGGGGTGAAGGCAGGGTAGGTGCACCTTGGGAGTTTCATTTGAAACATTAGTAGAGTGCTTCAAGCATCAGATCTCAAAATTGGTGTCCCCTAAAGACCAAAAATCTAATATTTTAATATATTCATGTCCTTTATATCTTCTCTATGTAATAGTCATATCCATCTACTGCTCCAGGCTCTCAGTAATCTCTTTCATGCGTAAGTAAACTTTTAAAAGAGCTACTATGCTTGTCTTTGTAAAAATATGCATTATATACATATAAAACCTTAATAAATCTATACTGAAAATTTGATTTATATTTCCAAAGTCTCAGACATCAATATAAAAAAATAACAACCCCGTTGCTATGATTTCTGAGGTAGAACAACTCTCACATTAATAATGAGATACAAATGAAATTTTGTGATATAATTCGCTGACTATAATGATTTAGAGTGCTTTTATTCATTTATGTGCTGCATGTGACTCCTTCATGAACAGTATGAAATATTATGACCAATAATTTTGATTTTATCATTCTCTGCTTTCCTTTTAAGGGACAAAATGTCCAATTTTAGTGAGTTATTCTTGTGTTTTTGATAATCTGGGTATGCTCCTGGAGTTATCATGAGTAAATGGTTGAAAAAAGACTAAAGTGTTGATCATGAAGATCTTAATGTTTAAAACAATAAGCAGAGAGTCTTCTACCTTTGTTCTTTTTTTTTTTTTTTTTTTTTAAATGAAGAAAGTGAGGAAAAAGTGAATTCCATACATGCATGGTAGTTCTCAGTTTTAAAACTTGTGTTATTTAAGTATTAACATTACATATTTTCCATGGAAAAAAAAAAAAGTCTTCACTAGAAGGGTAGTCAGGCATTGGAACAGGATGCCCGGAGAAGTGGTTGAGCCACCGTCCCTGGAAGTGTTCGAAAAACATACGGATGTGGCACTTGGGGACATGGTTTATCAGGGAACACAGCCTTGCTGGGCTAACCGTTGCACTCAGTGATCTTTGGGATCTTTTCCAATGATTAATGATTCCATGATTCTGCTCAATTTGGCCTCTTCCAAAAAGAACTACAAAAAGAGTTGTAATGTTATATATAAGTATTGCAAAAATCATTATTAGTTGTTGGGGTTTTTTTTAAAGATTAAAAATAATTAAAGACTAATTTTAAACTTGCCATACATCTGAGATTCTTAAGGTCTCAGATTATTATTTTGATTTTCAACATTAATTTTCTTACGCCAGCCTGCAGCAGAAGCTTGCTGGGGCATTTTGATTCGTATCCATCAACAACCCTGTAAAATCCAGTTTAGTGTTTTTAAGAAAGGAAAGGATTTGGTAATTTGGGGGGTTCTTAAGCACTGGTTAGCCATTTCTCAACAAAAGTGGATTTCTGAGGTGACTGTTGGTAAAGCCAACTGATTTACAAGCCACAGCTAATATGAGAAATCGAAAAGAAATACCATGTGCTGAAAACAGTTTATTGCTATCACTCTAGTCAGTGAATATTTGAGGACAAGTAGCTTCTCAACATACTCTTTGTTTTACCTTTAGACCAGGTTTGTAAGTCAGTAATCACTGTGAATTTTTCACTGGTTTTGACTAGTGTCTGAGGGATCAGTTCTCTTACAATCCTGTAATAACTGCATCTGAATTATTTGTGTGGAACAGATGTAATGCATTCTAACCTTCTTTTATTTCTGGTATTTATGTCCAGCAGTAATTATGCACTTAGTCTTTCCTTTTAAATTGTTTTTTTTTTCTCCCTATTTTTGATAGTCATCTCTTTCACAAATGGCCCCTTGGCTTCAAAAAGCCGGCTTTTTTTTGTGTTAAAGATGGCATATTTAATTATCTATAATAGTATGTAAAACTGTTCATCATGTAGCCTTGCGTAGAATACACAATGTCAGCTGTAAGATTTCACAAGTTAAAACACCTCCTTAGTAACTTAAACTGAGGCATAAAGAAATAAAGAAGTCCTACGTAAAAGAAGCAAATTGTTTTCAGTCAGCTTACAATGCAAATCTAAATGAATATGCAATTTGCAGTGAAGGTTCAGCTGATTTACAAAAGTGAGTGATAAAAGTGAAGCTTCAAAGTTGACGTTTCCTGATTGAAAATGGTGCATCTAGGCAAATAGATGAATTTGTTAATAAGTACAACTGGAGGAGAAACACCCAGAGAAAGGCTTTTCCATAGTAAATATTTGTACAATATATTTATCATTATTTACCAATATATGTATCATATTTACAATAATTTTATCATACAAAGCCAGTGAGAGAAAAGCTGGGGTTATCGTTATCTCTCTATCTACGTCTATATATCTTTTAGTTTTTGAACATGAAAAAGTACCTTTTAATAACTGTTGCTCATAAATTTCTAGTTCAGGACTTTTCTGAGTTTACTTAGCCTCTCAAGGTTATCAAGGAATGAAGTACTGAAAATAAAAGGCGGTGTTTTCTAGAAGCTGGATAGAAAGAACACTTCTACTCCATTTGGCTTGTACTAAAATACATCTATACTCAGGAAAACCCCTATCACTGTTCACAAATGAAGGGTCAGAATTTGGCAGACCTGGGCTTAGAAACAGAGTGGAAAATGAAGACAAAAATCTAGTAATTGTGTATATAAATTAACAAAAACTTTGGAATGTGTTATTAAATATTCTTGGAGGGGAGGGCATTATGGACTGAGAAATATTTTTTCTCTTGCTCCACATTAAGAGACAGTGTAATTTTTCTCTTCAGCAGGAAGAAAATTTTAGTGTAAAATATTTAGGCAGAGGGCAGAAGCCTTTGACCTATTTGAACAGAACATGAACAGAAACTGTTCATGTTTGCTGGATATCATAGCATTTGCTAGGAGTAAAAACATTGAGGAAATTATCCTAAACCAGAAGAACATTACTCATGGTCCACTGAAAGGGAATGAAGTTATGAAGTAGCTACTTCCCTTAAACACACAAAGGAGAGAAGTCTGGAATAGCTTAACTTGTGGCATTGTGGCTACTTTTCTTGCTAGCGGTCTCTAGTGGGAAAGAAATTGTGGAATTACTAGTGGAAAAAGAGAAGAAAAAAAATAGCTTTTTTGTACTCCCAGACTGACTGAAAAGTGGTATGGTTACACTTACATTAATATTATCATAGCAGGTTTCATTAGTGAAAATATGAGGATAAATCAGATGCCATATGTGCAGCTTCACACTTAATTACTAGAAGACCACTTCTGTAACTAAGATTATGGCATTGTTTTGAAATTTGCTTCCCCCTCTTTATCCTTTCATGTATGTTATTTCTGGCCATATTCAAGAACAGTATAAAATTATAGCCAGTGAGCAAATCTAACAGTAAAAGAATATCAGTGGTAAAAGTCTGTATTACTAAAGAAGACTCCTCAATTACTGAGTGCTCACGAAGGGCTGTTATGGTGCATAGTGCCAATTTTTTTTTGCAGTTGTTATGTAATGAAACAAAACAAAACACTCACCCTAAAACTGAGAATGCTGCTCTAGAATGAATGTTTACAATAGATAAAATAATAGAAAATTGAGAGTCCTAATAGCAAAAAAGTTTCCATTTTGATGTGGGATCAAGTTTATTGTCACAGCAATATAAGACAGATACTAGTGCACTAAGCTTGCTTAAACAGCCTATCAGTTATATTTAAAGTCATAAGAATCATAGAATCATAGAATAGATTGGGTTGGAAAAGACCTCCAAGATCATCAAGTCCAACCCCTGATCCAACTCCAATTACTATATCATGGCACTAAGGGCCACATCCAATCTCTGCTTAAAAACCTCCAGGGATGGTGAATCCACCACCTCTCTGGGTAGGCTGTTCCAATGCTTGATTACCCTCTCTGTAAAGAATTTCTTCCTAACATCTAACCTAAACCTCCCCTGGCAGAGCTTGAGCCCATGTCCTCTTGTCCTATTGTTGGTTGCCTGGGGGAAGAGACCAACCCCACCTGGCTATAACCTCCCTTCAGGTAGTTGAAGAGAGTGATGAGGTCACCTCTAAGCCTTCTCTTCTCCAGACTAAACAACCCCAGCTCCCTCAGCCTCTCCTCATAGGACTTGCGCTCAAGTCCCTTCACCAGCCTCGTTGCTCTGTGTGTTTGTTTAAAGTTTACTGTGTTCACTTTGACATAATAGTTGAATAGATTAATAATATTAATTGTTCTGGGGCCACTCCTGCCTCCCAGTCTTTCCTATACTTCCACCTTTGACCAGTGTGGTGGTGATTTGAATGGCAAGCTGGACTAGGGAGTTGATCTGGCTAGAAATTAACCTTTTGCTCCATTGCCCTCCACCTATCAGCTGGAATATCATGGCCGAAAATAATTTTAAGCTCTCATGGAATAAACTAGCTTCCTTAAAAATTATGTAAAACTGATCTGAATTAGTGTGTTACTATAGACATACAGTAGACTATAACAGTAATTGAGATAAAAGTTGAATAGAGCTACACAGTCCTACGACTTCAGTCACTGAGCTGCAGGTAACTACTCCCTCCCCTTCACATCCCAAGACATAGTTTCAAGCTTTTCTCTCAGGGCTTCTGGTGGGATACTTTCTCCCTACATTAGGTTTTCTAGTGGGTGATGATAGGCTTATGGGAATGTTATTCTAGAAAGAGATTGATTTAAAGCAAACAGTGGCTGCGTTTATCATCCTGGGCATGTTTCTGATACCTCATTATGGTTTAAAAAACCCCCAAACTCAAAGCTGGAAGGGGCTATCTTGCCCAGCTTTGTAAATGGTCCTTCTGGAGTAATTTATAAATATTCTCTGTTGAGATTATTATCTCCCTTAGGCTTTTAGAGAAGCCAAAACTGGGCTAAAATGTAGATGCTAATCAAGGCTATGTTTCATGGATGAAGTTCAAAGAAGTCAAGTAACTTTGGAAATAAGGGATAATTTTGAATGCCTTTAGTGGCACCTTCTCTCTTTTCTCCCCAGTGTATATTGTGCATTATCATATTGGTCACTCAGAACTGTAGGACCCTCAGAAGCTGTCTTACTATTACGGACCATGAATAGGGAGCAGTACTCAAATTGGAGCTTGTGCAGTTGGTGTGGCTAGATTTAAGAACAGGAGGCTGCCCAAAGCAACCAGCTTTAGGAGAGAACAGCAATGGCTCTGCTCTTGTTTCCAAGTGTTTAATGTGGAACTTGCAGCCACTGGCTGCAGTGTCAGTGCTGAGGCTTGGCAATCTTTTATTAAGTGAAAAATTAGGGAATATGAGCAGTATGCATTGCTACATGGCATATTCCTGCTACTTTCTTAGATTCATCCCCTTTTCCCTCATCTCCTACACCACGACAACAAGATGAACAGTGAACTTGATGCATCAGTTTGGTCCCCTGCATTTACTGCCTTTATCCTTCTTTGACACTCCTTCCTGCTGGAACTTTCTATTGGCACAGGACAGAGTCCAAGGCCTTCTTTTTGGAGGAGCCAGACAGAGGTTTGACCTGCTTTTGCTATCAGCTGTGGTTTGACATGATCTTTGTGCTCTATTACTCTGGAGGATAGTAATTGTTACTCCCTCTCTTCATTGAATGTGCAGATTCCCTCATTTATGCAATTTTAAGACACTGAAGATGAGAAAGAAAGGTAGATTTTTCCCCTCCATATCTAGGCAGGGTAATCCTGATTTTTCAACGTGGGCCAAATCTGCAAGACTGTAAATAATTTTCAGATTCCATTACATGTTGCTGAACCAGAGGATTTTTTTTTTCATATGTAACCTCCTGCAAAATAACTTTCAAAAACGTTTTCTCTGTTTTGATAGTTTTATCTGTTTTGTGGCTTGCAAAAAATCTCATCTGCATAACACGAAATGTTTGAAATTGCTGAAGGGTAGGCATTCCCAGACCTTCAAAATACAGAGGCAAGAGAAGCTTTCAGTTCTAATAACATATGGATGCTTACGTGAGTCAGCACCGCGGATGCATTCGTGCCTTCGGTAACTGATTCATCAATAAAGCGTCTGTGTGTAGCTGCAGCACTTGGACATTTGCCACCAGTCATCTGATAGGCATTTGTGACAGAGCAGTTGGAATGGAATGTTCAGTGGTGTCTCCTGGCTCCTTTTCATGAGTGTTGCGCTTCACAGAGATGTCCTAGACAATCCCAGAGTCTATGCGGTTGACTCAAAATTGGGGAATAATGTCAAGCTGGGATGACAAAGGGAGTAGAGACTTACATTTCAGGAAAGTGGGGTGGTTATGCTTGAGGCTGTAGCTTCAGAGTGCCCTTATGTGAGAAGAGAGATGGGATGTTCTTGCCTATGCACTCAATTTGTATCAGATGTGAGTGTCTGGTGGTGACATCTGAGCACTAATTTCTTGCTGAAATATATATATATATATAGCTAAGATGCTCTTTCTTGTGTTTCGTGGCACATTGATGGTGAAAAGTTCATACCAGTCAATTTTATATTAACTTTTTCTTGTATTTCTATTGTATGAGTAAAATTGAAGATATTTACCTTTTTGCCTTTTCAAAAATAACCCCAAACCAGCAAATAAAACACTCAAAAAATTGAAACAAGTAAAATATATGCAACTTTTTTTTTTTTAGGTCAATAAATGAACACAAAAAAATATGTTTTCAATGTATGAAAACATTGGTCGTTGAGGAGAAACAAAATACTTTCCTTTAACATACTACCAGTTCATCACCACATACTGTCTGCTCCTTTCTTTATTTGTGCTATCCCCATTCCATTCTTCTTAGAAGTAACAGTTTTTTTAGCTAATGAATTATTGAAAAAAATCTTATTTTACATTCCTATTTAGCTACAATCTAATCAGGACATTGTAGGTTTTCTGATTTGCTGTCAGCTTTCCAGCATGTAGCTGGAAGGCTTTTGTCTAATAGATATATTAGAGCAATATAAAAACATAAACAATAAAATCCAGTAAAATAGTATAAGACAGTTAAAACATAGCAGGAAATGAAGTTTCTGATCCTATTGGACAGGATTGTGAGCATTACAATAAGAGAAATGCATTGTTTTATTAGAAATACCTATGCAAAATTTAAAGAAGGTTTCAGTTGTTTCATGGATAATTAATATGTCCTGTAATGATGTAAAATTTACTGGGGATAGTAGAATATAAAAGACCAAGTCAGCTGTCACAGTCATTTTTTTTACCAGGTGTGATAGGGTGAGGTTTTTTGTTCTATAAAATCTCAGAACTTTATGTGTTTCCTTCCTATTATACTCAGTCTATTAATTTCATTTGCATAAGGAGAGAAGATCCTTCTTTTATTCACTTGGACTTTAACGTCCAAGCACATTGCACTGGGAACTCATGTCAGCTTTATGACTGACAGAACAAGTGTGGTTTTCTGTAATGTGCTGAATTCAGGCTTATGAAGAAAGTTGACCTTTTTGGCAGTAAAGAAGAAAGTGAGTCAAGTCATCACAAAGCAGGAAAGAAGAGAGGAGAAAAACTCCACAGCAGTTGAATTGAAATAGAGAAAATACCTCTAACTATTTTAGCTATTCAAGTATGGAACACTTTCCTCTATTTGTATATTTCTGTGAAACTATATGAATGGACATAGATTTTTTTTTTAAAGATAATCACAATCAACTTTGAATTTCTTTCATTTTAGTTAACAGAGATATTTTAAAGTTTTGTTTCCATCCTTGTGAATATTTTCACTAAATCCTGTAAAAAGGGTAAAATTCTGGACCCAAGATATCACATGTGGATTTTAGAGTTGTTTTCATATTGTTAATTAGGTCAGGATTTCATCAGTAGATAATTATATTAATGTGGGCCCTAGGGGAGAGTACTGGAGGGCAAATGTATTTTTGGTTCAATTATGATAAGGACAAACTGCCTTTAGCTACAAATAGTCCTTGTTTATTTAAATAGCTGCAACATTCATAAGTCCTTTTGGCTACTGATTGAACTGTGTTTCGATCCAATTAGACCAAAATCCATATGCATCTTTATTCTCTGCGGTTTGATAATTTCATATTTCTTGTCGGTGTTTGCACTGTTGTGTTTAATCCTCTCTGTCATACCAGAGTGTGTCCTTCTGTGTTTGAGGAACTCATGGTTTCTTGCATGTCATAGGCTTTCCCATATCACATTTCTCTCTGATATGCACTCTAGTTATCTTCCCAACCTTTGAAGGCTGCTGAAACACTAATTCCCCTGCTCTCAGCTACCTTCTCTCTTTAAATTTTTTTGTTTTAGGACTTTTTAGTTCTTTTTAATTTTTTTGTTACTTGAAATCCAATAAGAGGTTAAAAACCCAAACCTGTTCATTCCAGTCTTTGCCATTTTCGTGGTGGTATTGAGCAGGTGTGTTGACTTAACCCAGATGAGTTATTGAAAAATGTCTTTAACTGGGTGAAAAAGATGGGATCCATGTCTGTTGGCTAGAGCACTTTACTGCAGTGAGTTTCAAAGATGTAAAGGGATAAAATCGTAACATTAAACAGAATACTTCATACAAAGAGATGATAATGGCTGTTTGAATTAATGATAGATATATGGTTTAGCATGCATTCAAGGAGTTCAAGAGCATAAAGGTTTCAATGATTTTGTTTGTAACTAATGTTTTACCAAATGCCAGAATTTCCTTAAATAATAAGAGGGAACATAATAAGAATCCTTGAATAACATAAGGGTGGTAGATTAACATATCATAGCAAATATGTAGAATTTCAGTCTTTAGTTTAGCAGTTTACCTTTTCAAAAAAGAAGTTGTATCTTAAGCGACCATTCTACCTTTTCTAGGATAACTGCTCCAAAATATACAACACTTTACTGCAGAAGTGTCAACACTGTTGTTTCTTCTTCCATTTACTAATATCAGCTGTATTTTATTTAAGGAGACAAAATCAAAAGCTTGAAAACCAAAGTACTTTTTTTTCTAGCATGTGCAAGGTACACAGTTACACAATAGTATATTAGGTGGTAATTTACAAATTTTGTAAAATATTAGCATTATCAAACTATTCACTAGAGTTCTAGGCTGGCAGGTTTACTATTTCCGATTTCATAACATGAAGCAATTGAATTCCCATTGGTTCAGATACTGCCATGATGTAAACATTAATCCTCTAGGATATTAAGGAACCAGGTGTGACAAATTTGCTTAGTGAGAGAACAAAGACATCACCTTGCTAACAGTATAACTTCCACAAACTTGCACTTGCATATATCAATGATGCTAAAACCACCCTGACATTGATATTAAAATCTTAGGAAAAAAATAGATCAATAAATCCAACACAGATCCATTAAAAAAGGTTCCTCTGAGATGTGTGAAATACAGTACCTTCATTTTGTTCTTCTTTCTGTAATATTAAAGAAATTAAGAGACCACATGAAGAACATGCTAAAAATGGTTTGAAATTTTCATTTCTCATTTCATCATAATTAATTGACACTTGGGTCACTAACAATAAGGCATCTGTGAGTCATCCTTTAAATAAATAATTAAATAATATACAGAAAATGGTAAGATTAAATTAGAGCATGAGGTTAGCAGCAAAGATTTCAGCAAAGATAAGTGTTCTCGCTGCCATCTCTGTTTTAGGTGTTTTGACCTTTCACAAATGCCCCTGGCACACTCAGGCCACTTGTGTACAGGCTCACGTGAACCACTGTAAGCCTCTAGGGCCAATTCCAAAGAAGCTCTTCTACAAAAGCCCTGGGCAAATGAATCCTGCTTGCATCACCCTCACAGACACTTTACTACCTTGGCTTCTGCTGTTACCCACCAGCACCTGGCAGTGCAAGTGGTGTGAGGACAGAGAGTAATAGGGAAAGGCAAGGAATTGTGGCCCTTGTCCTGGCTGCTCACCACGGAGGTGCCTTGAGGTACTTGCCTTGGAGACACCTGACAAGTTTGTAATGTCTACACAAAGACCAAGTGCAGTTACACAGGACCAAGAGTGCAAGGGTCTGCACTCCACTTGCTGCTTGTGCAGTATGATGGTTTTGCAGTTTAAATCCGAAAAGGAGTGAGGGAGAAATGGGCAGCAATCAGAAGAGGCAGGATTCGTCTGGCATGGCGGGTGCTTTTCATGAGGTATTTTAAAAAAACGTATTTCACTGCATGTGTGTTCCAGCACATGTGCTGTCAGCAGCATCTCTGGCTGTTCCAAAATGACTGTGCCAGCCTCTTTTGGTGGGTGAAGGCTGAAGAGCATGTGCCTGAGCAGTCAGTGGCTGTAGCCACATAAAGCAGCAGCTGAGAGACGGAACAGATTGGTACACAGATGCACGAACTGTTGGCTGCCGTGGCAGCGCTGCACTTCACTGTTGCAAGCCCCAAGCCTGCTGTACGCAGTTAAGGTGACCTAACAACTCTGGTTCAGAGTGTGGCTGCCACTTCTGGAGGAGAAATGGAGGGTGACAGCATGAGGTATGCAGTGCTCAAGAGCTGTCAGCAAGTCCTGGGGGCAAGAGCTGCCATCACAACACTGTGATCTGCTTTCCACGTAACATTTTGACAAGGACAAACTTTGCTTAATATGGGTTATAGCTGCATTCAGAGAGAGACTATGATACTGTCTCTAGTATAATGTCTGTCGTAAGGTTTTTGATGACACAGGCTCTACAAAGATATGAGGCATTAGGGTACAGTAGAGGCAGGCTAATGGGAAAAGATGCTTTTAGCTAAGACTACTTCTACTTGTTCGAAGTCGGTGAAATATAATAATCTCTATTTAGACAAAAAATACTTTATTTGCAGTTGCCTTTCTGCCATGAAACCATAAGAGTAGATAAAGACATCTTAAGAAATGGTAGCAGTCTGTTCTTTCCTGGACAGTTATTTGCATCCATCATTACATGCAATGAAATCCTCAAAGTCAAAGGCAATGAAGCATGGTTCATATTTATTACTGTAACTGTATTATAAACCTATTAATAACATTGAATATGGTGACAGAGCTTATGATCTTTTTCTGATCCACACAAAATAGACAATTAATTTTATGTCTTTTTTTTTTAATTAAGATTAGTAGTATGTAAAAGACAGAGACTGACATATCCTGAGAGTATACAGTACTACTCCTTGATATGTTAAAAGTGACCTGTTAAATAACGCCAGGTTAATATCTGAGGTGTCCTCTCTTTTAAAGGTAGGAAGAATGCAGTGATCAAACTGGTATTTAAGATTTCATTTATTATACTTTGTAGAGGCATTAAGTTGATCAGATAAGTTTATTGGGGTGAAAGAGTTATGTTTTCAAATGAATTATATTTCTGTTCTTAATGCCAAATATCCTGGCTAGTCACCATTTAACCCAGAAGAGAGTATAATAGCTGAGAAATTTTGGAAAAAAGCATTTGAAAATGGGAAATGGATTAATTTTAAATATCATACCTTTTAAAATAGGATATTCTCATAAATTGTGTCTATTTCTGCTCTTCATATAAACTCTGGCTAAGCCAGCTTATATTAATTAGATTTTTAAATACACTGTGTAAATATACATTATCACATTTGGAACTGGTTGTGTATAATATGACATTTTTTCAATCTTTTCTGTGAAGGTTACAGCATGGGGACAGGAAACATAGTGCTAAACTCTCATAGTGACAATTCTATCCTAGTCCAACAAAGAAGAGTCAGGCAGAGAGCAATTTTTACATTATCAATCAACTGCTGAGAAGATTAGAAATCATAATAACTTTGAGAAGAAACACACTATGGTGTTGTGAAATATATTAATCATTATTAGGTATTTATAAGTAAGGTGTCAGAACTGGGATTTAGGTTGATTTTCACAAAATACTGAACTTGCAAGGGTGAAAAGCACTATCAGAGGAGAAAAGGGAACTACAGGTTTGCTTTGCATTTTCTCAAGAATTAGAAGAAATTGTCTCCAACTCGGGGGTGAGTAGCTGATCATCAGGGATAATGGTGGGAATTCTATTTTCATGTAGTTTCCTTTGTTTAAAAGAAAAATTGCTGAAAAATATTTGAGGGTTCCAGTTCCCTTACCTAAATGAGGCAAGTGAGATGCCCTCAGGTATTTCTTCTGTCAATTCAGAAGGTATAGCTCTCTCAGCAATACTTCTCACCAAAGGGTTTTAAGGAACAAACTTGTCACAGAATAAAAGAATCCTCTCATAGATAATAATTTATCAAAGTTTTAGAAGTAACAGAAATGGAGAGAAGTCAATAGTGAGAAAACTGCAGGATGCATCAGATTCACGAATGCTCTGGGAATGTGCTAAAAAGTGAGATGACAGAGCTTTCTGAGAATCAGAAAGGAAAATCTAAATTTGATGCCAAAGAACTTGCTGTGCAATGAGAAGTGAGGAATAACCATTATCTGTCCCACATTCTCCACTCTGGTGCCTCGGGTTTCAAGGCAAATCTGGGGCTGACAAAGAACAACACCAAAGACTCCTACAACATAGATCAGTTTAATGCTAAAATAGCACATGAAGGTAATTGTTAATATGAGAATTAACGCACATGAGGAAAGAAACACAGCACCCTAAATATTTGCATGCAGTGAGGGTAAAAAAAACCCCCACACCCTAATTATTTACATGCAATGAGTAGCTGTAAATTAGATGTTTGCATTCATAGTACGGGAGATATAGATTTATTGCTAGTAGTTGTTTAAGAATGTCAGTTCAGTGTTTATTGGCAGACAAATCATATATAGAATAAAAGGTGTACTGGAATTTTTTTTTATTTTTCTTTACATTTTAGCCCATAGGTTGTATTATAAATGAGGAACGTGAAGAGAAAGAAAAAGGAAAACAGGAAAACGCAGAGATGCGGGTTGATATCTGTTTAAAAAGAGTGTAACCAAATAAATTAATCAAATTTCTAAACATAGTTATATAAATATAAAGAAACAACACTCTTGACACCAATGTAATGTTATGAAAATAAAAAATATACATTAAAAAATGAAGGAGACAAACTTAAGGAGCTAAGTCCCCATCAGTGGCTATTAGACAAATTGGTGAGCTGCAGTTTCTAGCTCAGGCAGTAAATGGACTCGAGGGAATATACTATGTTATCCCTGCCTCTTTACTTCTTTCAAACATCCACCATTGGCTACCAATTTAATAACAAGTAGTTATTAAACAATATTTGCCTCTGTTTACAGTATCACATCAGTGCTTAGCGCAAATAAAGAACTGAAGCAACATTTATGGAAACAACAAGATACATTTTTATTTATAGCTGTTTAATGACAGAGCCTGGTGAAATTGGGGAAAAATAAAATAAGCATTTTAAGCACTAGAATGGTGAAAATAGGGGATGGAATTACTTCTTACTTCTGTAAGGCCTTAAAAATAACTTAAATAATTTCAGAATTGAGTAAAAAGCAGCAGACTATTCATAATTATATTAACCAACTTGTAAGTTATTATCTTGTCTTGTCCTGAAATCCTCCTTATGTAGGAGATGTATTGTAATAGGTAGAGCTTATATTTTCTTACGTATGTTGCATGAACAAACACATCACTGGAAAAAATGGTGAAGGTCAGAAATGTATCTGCCTGACAGTCTGATTTCACAACTTAAATAGCAAAACCAAACTCATTACACTGCTTTCAGGGTGATGCCTCAGCGACGTGACAAACTCACAAAGAAAACTATCTGTTCAATAGCATTTCACTGAAATTGTCAAACGTAATTGAATAACACTTGCTTATTTCTTGGAACATTTCTTTCAAAGCTGGTCTCTCCATGGTCTTCTTGGGCTGTGCGTTTGCTTAATTCAGATCCTAAATTTCAGTCTGTGCCAATTTCCCTGAGAGGTGGAAAGTGAAATTTGTGCCTTCTTTATCTTTGATTAAGTCCCCACCCCTTCCAAAGCTCTGTGTAGTATATATACTGTCTGGGACATTAAAGTAGAACTCTTTCTTTCACTTTTCTAAGCAGTGATAGCAGAAATATACAAAAAACTAAGTTGTTTATACTCAAGAGCCCTATATTTCAAAGTATTTATTAAAATCTGTATTAATATTGCTTAAAATCTTTTATTTTCAGCATTTTCCTGTGAAACATAGTTTTGATTCTAAAATTTAACTAAATTAATCATTTGTTTGACCCTGAAATTTCTTAAGCCCACTTATCTTCAGTTCTAGTGAAAAATACACTACTTAATATATCCTGTGCACTTAGTAAAAGCATACTAAGTAATTGTAGTCATTCATATATTCAAGTTTAATGATACGGAAAATTTGACAGCTTAAAACTCAGTATGTCCTGAATGACTTGAAACAAACTAAAAAGAAAGAGAAGATAAAAATAGTCTTATAATAAAAAAATAAAAGCAACTCCTTTACAAATATATAACTAATGGAGTTAAAAACACAGAAGAATGTTATCTAAACACTGAAACATCAGATTCTACCGGATTATAATTAATGAGTAAATAAAGTCTAGATCATATTGCAAAACTGAGCTCAGATATATGTAATTTTGCCCTAGAATGCATAGCATAAAACCACGATTTCTGATCCATTGATAATACAACATTAAAAAAAAAAGTACAGAAATCCTTTACTTATCATTTGTGCTGTACCTCCAAGAAGAAAAAAGAAGAAAGTAATTTTAGTTAACACGAATATATAGACTTTGTATCTTATTTCTTTCTGTTCACCTATGCGCAGCAACAAAATCTGGAGATGTAGGGAAGCTTTGAAAAGTAATTTTTATTCCTGCTCTTTAGTTCAACTCTTTAATGTGTAAGCCTTTAAGGACAGATCATAATTTTTCTTAAAATGAACACTTAGTACTGTTTTAAGTAGAACTGTGGTTTTGCTAGTAGTTTTAAAAGATGTGCAATAAATTCAATTTATGGTACTTGGAAAAAAAGTTGATTTTTTTTAATTTCTAAAAAAGCAAATAATAACTGCAGACACCCTGTATAATTTGGGGATTTTAGGCGGCATATGCCCAAAAAGCTGACTTTCTAAATTTATGTCTTAAGTGTTCATCCAAGTAATGGCAATGAAGTCAGAAACTGAGTATGTAATAATTTTCTCTTCTTCTGTACAAGTGCGAAGAATAAGCCTTTCAAGGTCAAACAATTTTCAAAACTATAAGGACTCTATTCTTTTCTGCCACATGAGGCTAAAATATGTACAGTTTAGATGGGAGGGTGGTGGAATGTGGCTGCCCTTACCATCTTCTGTGAAATGACTGTTCTCCAACCAAATTTTCATTGTATGGAGAGATATTCCAAAAGTGCATAAAGGGGACAAAGCTTCAACTGTGCATAGCTAGTTTTAGCATGCACAAGTGCGAAACTAATCGAATGCTGACCTTGAAAGTCAGAAATAAAGTATTTTCAAAGTTTTTTTTTTTTTTTTTTTTAACAAATACCAATAAAGAGATGTTTTCTTTGAGATTAAAAGTCAAGATTCTGATTTTTCTTCTTCTTTTTTTTTTTTCCTTTAATGGACTTATTGTTCCAATAACAGTCATACTGAGAACTAGCACAGAAACAGTAAAGGAAAATGCCATACCACAATGGACTTGAAACCTCAGAGTTCTGTAATAAGCCTTTTTGGTGTTTCAAGTCAGTAAGCTTATTGTTGTAATAATCCCATCGTAAAGGTCCACTGGAACATCTGATTACCAGCTCTGTTTAGGTGGAATTATGAGGGGAACCCAAGAAAAGATATTCACTGTGTTATTTCCTGTCTTCTGTATAATATCCAGTTACAGAAAAGGTGTAAAAGAATAAGTCACAAATTATTTATGTAAAATAACTCTCTGTAATAGAGCTTGTTTTCTGTGTTTCAAATTATTCTTTACTTAATATATTCTGTGTGAGCTCTCTTAGGAGAGATACTTCTACTACATATATTAGAAAAGCTGGAGCACCAAGAAAAGGTAATTGAAGTGGAAACTGTTGGAATAAACAATGATAAATAAGAAGAAATGTTAAATTTGATTACTAGGGAGACCCAGAATGAGGTGGGTTTTGGTGGAACAAAACTCAAAGTAGTATGGTGTACAAATGTCAAGCTTTGATTTGAGTTACAAGTGAGAAAGCAAGGCAGGCTGGTAAAAAATCAGCTGGAGTGAGAATGAAACAGACAGCAACCTTTAGGAGGTTTTACCAAGTTTGAAGGAGTAGTCCCCAAAGTAGTGTAGCAAGCTTAAGTAGGATCCTGTTACTGAGACTGTGAATAGAGTGAGACTAGAGTCCATTTACTACCTTTAATATCTCCACAGGAACTAATTCTATGCAGTCTCTAACTTCAGAGGCAGAGACTTTCTGTGAGAGCTACTGCGATATGAAGAATGATAGGAATCAAATCCACAGTTTGTGTAACAGTATTGCCAGGAGCATGACTGTAAATGATACAGGATAATAAGTGATCCCCAATTTGTTCACATTTTGTGCTCAGCTGATTTTCCATAGAAAAGAAAATGTCAGGCAAGACTTTAACATTCTGTACACACTCTGTGCTCCCAGGGCACACTTAGAATGTTTTGTACTTATTCCTGTATATCTTTATGTTTATCAGAGATTTATATGTTGTTGGGGTAAGTGAACTAAAAGCAAGGCAGAAAGGGGAAAAAACCCAAACCACTCATGTAAGTCAGCCTGCATGAAAGTTGTTCATCTCTGTCCCATAATGCAGGATTAAATAACACAGACTAAGCAGACTGACTTGGGAGTGTCTTGAAGTGATGAGAATCCATTCTATATGTTGTCTATTTAACATTATAGTTTCAACAGAAATGCTGAATATCAGTAATGATTATTGCATATTTCTTATAGATTCAAAAAAAGCTGACAAAATGCACATTTGTAGGTCCATTAGGAACCACATAAAGAAACTCTCATGCCATATGTATCTATAAATGTGTATGATTGTTATAGACCTTTAAGGTTGTGAACAGTGCATTGTGAGAGCCTATATTTGAAAGAAAAAGTTGACTGCTGGTCATTTTTTTTCCTTCATCTGAGAAAACGTTTTGCATTTTTCACCACTGCTTTTCTATTATGTTCTGGGTTTTTTTCTGTGGTTTTTCCTGGTTGTTTCCTCAGTGACTGTCTCATATGATAAGAAACTGCTCTGTTCAGCACAACCAAATTGATATTACATTGATATACACAACCAAATGCTACTGTCTTTACTGTTATGCCAGATGGATTGCCCTATATCTACATATTTATTCAAGTCCACAAATGGAATATCAGTATTGTAAACTTTTATTATATGGCTCATGCCAAAGTAATATGACATCACTGAACTCTTACATTTTATTTTGACAGAAACAGACCTGTAAAGATGTTTATGTGGTGGTCTACTGTTTTACTTCTTGGATGCATTTTGCTGGGAGCAGACGGGTGGCCAGTCAAGGAAGGGTACGACTTTAGGCCCTATCAACCCCTAATAAGATTACGCCACAAGGTATGGATTATTCTCTAACACTTCTTGATTTTCTTCGATGGTCAAGGGATAAATTACACTCCAGCCTTATCTTGCTTATGTTTTTTGGAGTAATTTTCAGAAATTAAATTTTACAGTAACAACACCTGCAAAAATATATACTTGATTTAACAAGTAAATGAGCAAACAAGAAATGTTTTGACTTGAAAGCCCAGAGAGCTAAGATCTATTTTAGTTTCATAAACCAGAGATTAAGTGTATCAACAGAAACTCAGAGAGAGATATCCAGGAGAGGCTGTCTCTTAAAGCAATTGTCAGCATCTGCTAGAGGCAATGACTTGTCCCAGCCCTTACTGAATTTCAGACCAAGCAGCAAACGAGGGAACTGCCCATCAAAGAAGCATGGAAGGAAAAGGGCTGTAGTATTTCCATAGGCTACCTAGAACTAGCATAGATCTGATCAACTTAATTCTTCTTGGTACAGCAGTAGTTACGGAAGCAACATCTGAGGAGCCTTAAGGCCTACTGTCAGGCCAACAAAGATACTAAAAAACTTCACCTTTCTGAATATGTGTGCTTCAACTAAAAAAAGTCTTAGGTATAGCCAGAAACTAAATGTTAGTTTTGGTTAATGTTTCAAGATCTGGCAAGTTTTATCTCTCAATACTTTTCATAAAACATGAAAAATAATTTTTGTCCTCAGTTTCAAAAAAAAAGACCCAGTATTGTGTGATTCTATCTCAGTGTATAAGGGAGAGGAACTGATAACTGAGTTCTCAAACAAGTAAAATATTTACCTATTCCCTGACAATTGTATACTATGTAGATTAAATATAAAAAATTTTCTAACTGATGGAAGATAGAAGCTTAAAACTTAAATTTTATTATACAATTGTGTATATGGGCTATAATGAGCATTTCTGAGATTTAGATGCTCTCTGACCTTAATGAATGTATGTGGAACTAATAATAGGTTGTTTTTTCTTAATAATACTTTAATCCACTGATAATGCTTGTATAATACTTGGAATAGGTGGTCATAAACATTTCAAGTTTAATATTGCAGGGGATCATACATACATGGTTTTTATGTAAACAACATAAAGAAAAAATATTGAAAACTTGATATAAAAATTTATTTTGGAAAACGAAGAAGATATGGTGGGTTTTTTTCTAGGCAATATGTCTAGATGGAAAAAATGGTTTGTGTATAGTTAATACTTTGGTATTAGGGATATGTTAGTATAAAAAAGCTAGGAATGCAAAACTTTTCTAAAGTCAATTTTAAAAATCAACTTTGGCACAGATACGCAAAGTCAAAACGTAAATAATATGGTAAAGAAGACTTTCTGCTTCAATCAAGCACTTAATAAATCAAGTGCTTAGATTAAGTTATGCAAGTAGAATACTTACTACAAACAGATGATAATGAATATCAGCAGAGTCATATTTGCTTTGATCAAGCAATATGTATGCAAGTTTATATGTGTGAAGATTGAAAAAAAAAAAAAGAGTAATCACTCTTTCTCTAATAAAGGGGAATTTATCTGACTTGGATGATAGTCCAACCAGAGCAATTCCAAATGTCAGCCTGCAGGGTAAAACAATCCTGTTGGTACTTAGATAATCTCTTAAAATAATAATTTTGTTCATGTTGAGAACAGACATCCATCTCATAAAACTTCTGTTGTTTTAAAAGCGATTATGAGCGAATTCAGCTTCTCATGCACGGAAATTACAAATAGGCATTTAGCCTGTACATATGATAATCTGAATGCATAAGAAAAGCATTCATAAGGGGAAAAAACTTTATAAATAGGGAAAATCTTTCTGCATAAGAAAACATTATTTTACTGTGAGGGTTACTGAGCACTGGAACAGATTGCCCAGTGAGCTCGTCAAGTGGTCTGGACGTGGTTTGAGGCAACCTGTTGCAGGAGGCCATGGCTGAGCAGGGAGGTTGGACAAGGTGACCTCCAGAGGTTCTTTGCAACCTCAAACATTCCTTAATTCCATGCTTCATTATAATACATAGCTAATAATTACATATAATTAAATATAATTAAAAAAACTAAGATTTTTTATCAATTTATATAGTCAGCCTTATAGCTGGGAATTTTACTGATGAAACCTCAAAAGGTTAAAAGCAATTTTTAGATCTTTAACAAAAGATAAAAAAGTTTTTGCAAAATCTTTTAAAAAAGATTTACAAAACACTTTTAGAAAATATAAATGTCATAATAGTGAACAAGATACAATATTCTGTAATCCACTGCTTTAATTGCTTGATATCAAAATATGTGATTAATTAAATTGGAGAGTTTTTAATTTTTTAATATCAGATTTGATTTCAAATATCAAATTTTTAGCACAAATTTGGTTTCAAGGTTGCTTAAAACCTTTTGAAATAATTTTACTTAGGAAATCACTGATATAATCTATCTTTGTTCTGTCCCTTAACTTCCCTCCTCAACTTTCAAAAAACCTTCTCCATCTTCAAAAGCTAATGAAACCTTCTCTATTGAATGATATTTATAATTTACTTGCAACAAATAATCCACCTGTCATAACCAGAGATGGCTGACAAGTGTTTCAGAGGATTAGTAGAGACAATTTAGCTCAGTTGGTTAGAGCATAGTGCTAATAACACCAAGGTTGTGGGTTTGATCACTGTATGTGTGCCGTGCACTTAAAAGTTGGACTTGATGATCTTTGTGAGTTCCTTCCAAATTCAGAATATTCTGTGATTCTGTATGTATCAGGTTTTATTAACTGCTTTATACATCATTCCTCCACATCTGCAATCCACTGTTCTCATACAAAGATATTTAACCTAAGTGGTTGTTTGGTAAGTTTGTGTTGGGTTGTGATTCAGATCTGTGTGGTTCATAGAATCCTGATTTGCAGAGAAAAATAAGCCGTGCAGGTAGATCACTATAAAATCTCAGCACATTTTTCCAGGTAAGAAACCTGGTTTTTAGGGAGCTCTGAAAAATTAACTAAAGATTCAATTTAGAGATTAGAGAACCTTCCAGTTAAGGAAGGGTCTTTATGACTTTTTGGGCTTCTGTGTGTACCTATGATGCATTCAGAAAGGGAATATGAACATACATTTTTCCTGTAACAGAATATTGAGATAATCATTATCCTCCTCCACAGATGACATTATGTGGGTTCCTGGTTTCAGTAGATTTTTGGGGTGGTTTTTAAGGTATTTGTAATCACTTAAACATGAGGACAGATACCTGAACAATTACATGATAATATCTCATGCTATTTTAAATAGAATATATAGCTGAATTATTTCTTATAGCACAGTTGTACAGAGCTCATATTCTTCTTCAGTGGTAGAAATAACTAGGAAAATTGGCATTATTGATAGAAATATTCAGTGCTGCAGTGTGTGATAGCCTGCATCTGGTTTTTCCCTTAGAAGATAGATATGCCGCCTTTAAGAAACCAGCATTTTTATTGATAATTGAAAGCACTATTTTTCAGTCTCCAATATTACTTTTTTTTTGCTGTTAAAACTGTGCAGAAAATTATAATAGAATATGCTTTATGAATCCTAATTTTTGAGTGCTATGTGAAATATACATGTTTTGACACTAATCAAAAGTTGGATCTAGTTCTGTGGATATTGTTGATTTCCCAGCTTTACTCTTCATAGCCTTTAAATATGCAGCCATTTCTCACTGTGTAGAAATGAATTTTTTTTTGTGTTTAACTTGATCCGTTGGAATTATGGACTATTCTTTCTCAGACTTTTGAATTTATCATATGCTGCATTAATGAAAAGGTTTTCTAATTTTGTTATACATTAGTTGGAACTGCTCTAGCATTACAGTGGAATTTTTAATATCTGGTACCTAAGATGAGCTGCTGACTTGCAAATATTAGGCTTATTTTCCTTGAAATTCTCTAACAGAAATCTGCAATAATTGATTAAGTATAAGCCTAAGAACTTGAAGCAGTTCATGCCTAATTATGACCAAACTATAATTATAATAATGTTCATTATCAAGGCCGTTATAATGGCAATGCAGATCAAATGTTTGACTGCATTGTTTATATATGAAATATTCAAAACCAGGAAGAGATGAGTTGTCTTGAACCAGAAGTGAGAAAGAATTTTACAAAGCACTCCTGAAAGTTTTATTTTCACTTCCCTTCCCTTGCGTAACTGCCATGGTTTACACTTACATGGTTATGCTGGAAATTATTAGGCTGTGTCTGAACAGCATGTGAATTTCTTGTTAAGCCAGGTAACCGTTGGTCCTTCATTTGTCAAAACACTGGAAAAGTTTGTAAGGTACTTTCCATTTGGGAGTCTTCTTGCATTGCGGCTGAGGTATTGTAAGAAATTTGTTAATACCTAGGTTCCCACCTGATATCATTAGGAAGTATTTCTAGCATCCTAATGAATTTTCTTCTTGTCATTTGCATGCCTCTGACACCAATGTTTTCAGTGAAAAAGTGAATGCTCTGAGATTTCCAGGTATAAACAGGCAGGTGGCAGCCAACAGGAACCAACTGCTGGCTGCTGATTCTCTGTCAGAGTCTAAGAAACATGGAATATAGCCTGTACATCCATATGTATACTTCAGAGCACGCCAACTCTGCGTATCTAACGTGCACACACAGCCCTCCTTGGCAAGCAAGGTGATCCACATGGTTTAGCAGGGAATAATACTGGCAATAGTGGCTTGTTGCTAAAGATCCCATCATAGGTGGGGAGCTGTTAAGTTTTAGTCTCAAGAGACAGTCAGTGAAGGTGCTAAATTAGTTATTATCCCTTGGTCTCCTTTTACTTTGGCTCAATTCTGAATTTATGGAGTTAGGACTGCTACACTTATAATAGTCAGGGCTGTAGTGCCTCACTGAGAGCAAAGTCTGCTTTGGCAGCATGGACAGGAGTAGGATCAGGGGAATCTGGAAAGAGGGGATAGAATTGAGGGAATTCCAACTTTGGCCTGGGTTCAACCCTCAGCCTTAGCCTGGGCCTGTGCCCTGGCCTGTACAGAACCCTCCATCAGGAAAGAGATTTTATTGTCCATCCTAAGCATGCAAGGTACAGAGGGGATGTGCTTTGATTTTAAAAGCTTTCACAGACAGCTGTTTTTGCCATGTTGATTCAAACTGTTTCTGGTCTTGTCCTGATTTTGTCTTGTGTGACCAAAGGGCTAATAGGAACCGAGTCAGATGTGCAGCCCTCACTCTTGTCTGTGATATTTCTCTAGAATAAAATATTTCTTTTAACTTCCTGTGAAAAACCTGCCTTTCTCCCTTTTTCCTTTCTCCTTCCCTTCTTACTGCTGCTGTTCACTGTTAAACTCAGCAGTTCAACCCTGATTCTCATTAATTTAGGCTTCAGGATTAGGTCAGTTTAGAGGAGGTTAGGTTACATTAGAATTAGGTCCAATTTAGAGGTGTTAAAGCAATAAGGACTTGGTCTGAATGAAACAAAGCAAGGCAAAAACATAAGCATCTCTCCCAATTTATTAAAGATTAGTTTGAATGTATAAGTGCAAAGCACAGAAAGCATGTTTTGTTTTTAGTTTTTTTCTCAAAAGTTACAAAATATTGTCCTAAATAACAGCACAGTGAAACTCCTGTAAAATGTAGACAGGCTGTGTTTTATGATTTTATTCTCATTTAGGGTTTCATGGCCAAGAAAGAAATGCACAGAAAGTAGTACTTCAGGATTCAAAAAATAGCCTGAGCTTTCCTTGTGTGGTCTGTCTCCAAACAATCTGAGCTTTTACAGTTTACAGTGTCTATCTGGAAAATCTGTTTGCTTGCAGGATCTGAGATGTCATAAAAATTGATCCTCTACAATCCTCTCTCCTAGAGAGAGAGACTGCATTATAATTACTTTGTTCTGTGGGCAATAGCATTCAAACGCATAGGCATTTTTTTTTTTTTAAGTCTCATTACAATCGTTGTACATTAATAAGCTAATATCAATTAAACATGTTATTTTTGCTCTCTCTCACTGCATGTTCAGAACAATTTTTAAAAAGTCTTAGAAAAGTTGCTTCTAAAAATCCCTTTAAAATTTCTTCTATAGTCCTGCTTTCAGCTAGTCAGTCATTAGGGGATGGAGTGTCAAAATCTGAAATTAAGTCAAGTATGAATCCTCCTTTCAAGCTGCCTACTGATACTCATTAGCAACACCTATCTGTAAACTTTTAGTCAAATCAGTGGGGTTAGTGAGGGAGCAAAGGTGAGTCTTACCTATTGCACTGAACCTCTTGCTGGACCTGTTTCTGTTGAACATCACTAAGGTGGAAAAGATGAATCTCACTCAAATATTTTAAGGAATTATGAGATTCACATCTATTATCTACCATTTGATTAACATTGCTTTGTTAATCTCATGTGACAGGGTGGCAACATAGAATAAAATACAAAGTAGTAGTATATGAGATAGTGTGATTATCTTCTTCAGTACTCAGCTTGGCCTCACATTGCTTTCTAGGAAAATAATTTCCAGGTAGCCTCTGAGTAGATAAGACAATGGTTTTTTACTTTTCTTTGGGAATCAATGTAAATACAATCTGTGTCAGTCAGCTCTTATTTCAGATTCTTGATTAGCAGTTTTTTCGTATTCTATTGTGATGGCAAATCATCACCACAAGTTGCAATCACAGTAGTAGCAAAACAAAGCCTGATGAGATTTGTTTGATATAGTACATGGGATGGTTTGCTCCTGCTCAAATTTGTGCTATTTGGATTTCTAAGGTCATGAGAGAGGCCAGGTACTTGAAGTTTGTGTTTATGAGATACGGCTTTTTTCCATTACTTCCTTGCTGTCTTTTATTCTTCTGGTCCTTAAGACTACTCTGTTTATAATTCCGTCTTCTTTTTTTTTTTTTTTTTCCTTCTCAGTCAATTGCTTTATTTTTCAATTCTTTTTCATTGCTTCTTCTTCTCAGTCATTTTCCCCATGGATTTAATACCTATTTTCATTACCTAGAAAACATAGACTTTTATTATTTTTATTAACCTTTATTATCTTGGCTTGTTAAAATGAAAGTTATATCCTGTAGCATAGACAATGCTTATAATATGAAAAATAATACTCAAAAATCAATATAAAATATTATTAAATTATAAACATGATGTATAACAATTTTATTGGTGTACAGACAAACTGAGCTGTACCCCAGACTTTTTTTTTTTAATAAATAATAATCCACTTAGCTTATGGTTTATTTGCCATCTTTCTGATTCTAATTATCTATTTAAATTCACTTTTAAAATTAAAAGATGTACTTTAAAATTAAATGATGTACTTTAAACATTTGGGGTTTTGGCCAGGTTTTGGATAGGGGGGACTGCAGGGGTGGCTTCTGTGAGAAGGTGCCAGAAGCTTCCCCCAAGTCCAGCAGAGCCAATGCCAGCTGGCTCCAGGATGGACCCCACCACTGGCCAAGGCTGAGCCAATCAGGAATGATGGTAATCCCTCTGGAATAACATATTTAAGAAGGAAAAATAGTTACTCTGCAGATGTAATTGTGGACAGAAAAGAGCAGAGTGAGAACACATGAGAGGCACAACTCTGCAGACACCAAGGTCAGTGGAGGAGGGGGAGGAGGTGCTCCAGGTGCTGGAGTTGAGATCCCCTGCGGTCTGTGTGAAGAGCATGGTGAAGCCATGTAGCCCCTGTGCCGCTGCAGCCCATGGAGGACCACTGGGATGCAGAGATCCACCTGAGTCCCACTGGAGCAGGTGTGTGCCCAAAAGAGGGCTGTGAAACCATGGGAAACCTATGCTGGAGCAGGGTGTTGGCAGGGATCTGCAGACCCGTGGAGAGAGAAGCCCATGCTGGAGCAGATTTCCTGGTAGGACTTGTGATCCTGTGGAGGACCCTCATTGGAGGAGGCTGTGCCTGATGGACTGCACCTCATGAAAAAGTGGCCTACATTGCAGCAGTTTGTGGAGAGCTGTTTCCTGCGGGATGGAATCACGTTGAAATTCTTGGAGGACTATCTGGGAGTGACCTCATGCTGCTCCCTGAGCAGCAGCAGGAACAATCTGTGATGAACTGACAGTAACCACCATTCCACATCTCCATGTGCGGCTTGTGGGGAAAGGAGGTAGAGCTTGAGTAGGAGGGAAGGGTGGGGAAAACATATTTTTAAGATTTAATATACTTCTCATTATCCTACTCTGATTTTGTTATTTGTTAATTTTATTAATATCCTCAAGCTGAGTCTGTTTTGCTCATGGTGCTATCTGGTGAGTGACGTCTCCCTGTTCTTATCTCAACTCATGAATCTTTGCTTATGTTTTCTCTCCCCTCTCTTCTTGTGGAGGGTAGTGATAGAGCTTTGGTGGGTGCCTGCCATCTAGCAAGGGTCAACCCACTACAGTTTTAAACATTGGAATACTGTGCATCTATACAGTAACATATTCCCAACTGAGGAAATGCAACATTTGTATACAGCAATAATGTTTTGTAAGACAACTGTTTGCTACATTGGGCTTTAGTGTAAAATCAAAGCATAATATTTGTGTACTATTAGACTCCTTCTAAATTGGCCTCAGTTAGATTGGCTAAATATTAGGTCTTACATCCATGTTTCTTTTCAATATCTATATTTTAAAATACCCTTAATACTTTGTGTTGTAGAAAAACAAGTTCAGAAGAAATTAGCTTTTTAGAATTAGGAAAATTTCTCACTCATTTTAACTCTTTCTTCATTACTTTGTTCTATTGTGTTTTCAGTAGTCATTTTGAACTGTGATAATTTTGCTAAGAGTGTTATATGCAGTGGGAGCACAAATCTGGTATTTTTTAGATAAAACCATATTTGATGAAATTATACTATACCTTTTTTTTCTTGCTTTTACAATATCCACTGCTCTGATTTTGTGTTACCAAGATGTCAAGTTAAACAACCCATCTGTACTTCATTGGAACCATGGATTTTTTTTCTCTTGCAGTAGCACAATATGTTAAGTATTTCTTTAGCATTTATTTTCCTGATAACTTTAAATTTTTTTGTTTGAAAGCTTTGCAAGGAACCATGGCAAAAAACATTGATCTGTGTTTCTGTATATTAAGTTTAGGTATATGTGATTTATCTTTCTTCAGCAGCCTTTTCTTTCAAGAGTTTTGTAACTGGAAAACTCTAACTTTATCTCCATTGTTTATAAAGCAAAATATCAGTGAGAAAGTCTAATAGACTTCTGTCCTCTTATCTTGTGGACTTACTGAATAGTCTATGCTTTCCTTAAAATGTCTTCAATTCTGGGTAGGGTAACTGCAGTAGTTGTCATAACGTCTTATTTTCACTCTTTTATATTGTTCATATAGATATGAACATATAGATAGTCCAGCTCAGGGCATTGTATTTGTTCCTGATAACTGATTCCGTGGTAAATCATACCAGACAAGAACACATATCCATCATTATGCTCAAATGCCTTTAACCAAGAGCTAAGGAAATGGGATGTCTTTCAGTTTGGTTTATTTTCCATATGAAAAAAACCCAAACAGCAGCATCAGCAACAACAACAAAAAAACCCCAGTCTCCTTTCAAATAATGGGGCTAAACATTAAGATGTCCATTGAAAACATTAAAGGTTTTAGTAGCTATGCTTAGGCCTACACAAAGAAAATGGAGAGTTTAATGATAGCCTAATTAAAAAATGTCGTAATTATACCTCTTTTTTTCAATTATTGTGCATTGATAACAATTATGCTTAAATGCTTTTAAGAACATGGAAGATGAATGCCTAAAACATAAAATTCAAAAGAAAGATCTCCCAAACTTTACTAATACAAAAATGTTGCTATTTGACCTCATTAAAAGTGGTCATAGAAAGATTTGGGCTAGAAAGTGTCTTAAAGATCATTTAGTTCCTACCCTCCTGTAGGGATGTGTACAGGGACACCTTTCACTAGATGAGGTTGCTCAAAGACTCATCCAACCTGGCCTTGAACAATTCCAGGCATGAAGGATCCACAACTTCTGTGGGCAACCCATTCCAGTGCCTCACCACCCTCATAGTGAAGAATTTCTCCCTAACATCTAAAATAACCTAGTCTCTTTCCATTTGAAGCCACTCCTCCTTGTCCTATGACAATGGGACATGTCCTTGTGAAAACTTCCTCTGGCTTTATTATAGGCATTTAAGTATCAGAAGGCCACTGTAAGGTCTCCCCAGAGCCTTCTCTTCTCTAGGCTGAAGAACCCCAAATCTCTCAGTTTGTCTTCATAGGAGAGGTGCTTCAGTCATCTGAGAATCTTTGTGGCCCTCTGTTGAACTCAGTCCAGCAGGTCTGTGTATGTGTTATGCTGGGGATTCCAAAGCTAAACACAGTACTTTAGGTGGGGTCTCAGGAGATTCAAGAGATGAGTAAGAGATTTTTGTTTCACTTGACATATCTATTTAGTTTTTTGTTATTTTGAAGTTTTCATTTAATGTACTTTGTTAACTGCAAAACTGCATGTATACTATTCATAAAAATAAACGCATAATGTTTAAACAGTACGTTTGTATGAACTAAGTATAATAACAAAAAATATTTCCTTAACATTGCATAATGTTAATAGCATCTGCTTAATGTTTATTGTTAATTCTATCATATAACCTTAAGGAATTTAATTCCCCTGCTCAATGCATGTAACAAAATACTAATTTGAAGTAAGAAAATCTAGCAAGCTTATACTATACCACTGCTTCCAATGAAAACAAACCAAACTAAAATTGTTAGTCATTTGTTTAATTTATCACTTACAACTCTGGCTATGTAACGTGGAATAAACAGCCTATAATTCAAGTGTATTGTCTAAGGAGAAGTAAAGTCTATCACTCTCTGGAGGCATCAGCACAATTTTCAATTTGCTGGTGTTTCATGAAAATGCCATTACTTTGTATTACTCTTACCTGAGGATTATTTGCATACATCACTGCAAGTAATAAAGCATTAATATTATCTTAATAGAATTCATTCAACTTGTTGGTATGTCTACTATTATTTGGTGTTACATCATCGATGTAATGATTCTGAAATTTTTAGTAACTACTGTAAGCTCATCCTAAAAGTTGTGAAAGACTAATCCCATTGCAGCTGGTAGTTTGGTTGTGT